>NW_028281308.1:0-22500 GCF_059751285.1 Brachycentrus maculatus | reverse complement strand
ACATGCACAACTGAAAATTGATAATTTTTGATATATGCCGTTGTTGAAAGGAGTGAGCGATATGTAAGAGCACATTTAAAGAGCGTACGCAAATGACGTACCAAGGCAATACGTGACTTTATATATGATTTTCAATCGACCCATATATGTATCAGACATCATACCTGTTTTTAAATTCATTTACTGTCATTGTCCGCCTCTGTAGTGTAATGGTCAGCACGCTAGGTCACCGTACTGGGGGTCTCGGGTCCGATTCCCAGGGGGGATCAAATAAATCATATATCAAATAAATATAAGTGAAATTTTCACCCTAATATTTCATCAATATTACCCTTGACTGGTGCCTGAAGCGGAAGGCTGGTCACCTTTCCTTCATATGTTTACGATCATGATGATGCATTTATTTTCGACATCTCAACATAGATAAAGAAGTATGGAAGTCTGGGTATTAACGAGGCCCTTCGACCGTCATAGGCTGGTTTAAGTGATAACGCATTTTCGTAGTGTTACATTCACCAATTCTATCCACGATTGACAATCACATTACTCAAATTCTCGGAAAAATTCATTTTTATTCTGATCTCTTAAAGTATCTTCTAATTTAACCAAATTTACAACTTTTAATTGTTCATCTGCATTTTCATTCGAGTTTAATACTGGACTCCTGCTTAGACAATCTACTTCTAAATTCTTGTTTCCTGGAGAATATTTTATTTTATCTTTCGTAGAAGTTTTTTCTACTTTATTTTTATTTTCATTTTTCAAGCACTGTTTCCGTGTTATTTGTATGTCTTTATTTTTATTCTGATCTTTTAAATTATCTTCTAATTTAACCAAATTTACAACTTTTAATTGTTCATCTGCATTTTCATTTGATTTTAATACTGGATTCCTGCTTAGACAATCTACATCTAAATTCTTCTTTCCTGGAGTATATTTTATTTTATCTTTCGTAGAAGTTTTTTCTACTTTATTTTTATTTTCATTTTTCAAGCACTGTTTCTGTGTTATTTGTATGTCTTCATTTTTATTCTGATCTTTTAAAATATCTTCTAATTTAACCAAATTTACAACTTTTAATTGTTCATTTGCATTTTCCTTCGATTCTAATACTGGATTCCTGCTCACACAATCTGCTTCGAAATTCTTCTTTTCTGGAGTATATTTTATTTTATATTTTGTAGAAATTTTTTTCACATGATTTTTATTTTTAATTTTATCACTAGTTCTTAGATTTCCACGTCTTCTTTGATTATCTTCTAATCGTTTTCTTTGATCATCTTCTAATTTTTCTCTCTCACTCCGAACATATTGTAGTAATTGTTTTAATACATCTAATGTTTCATAATCCATTTCCAATTAACAAAATTGTCGTTTTATAACGTGGTAATATTTTCCTTTTGAAAATTAAGTGTAAATAATATGTAAAGTGGGTGTATAAAATAAACAATGTGTTGCTTTGTAATTAAAGTTTATTCTTAATTTATCTTTAAAATATGTTTCTATCTATCTATCTATCTATTTCTGACAGTTAATAATATTATCGGAAGTCTTTTGTTTTATTCTGAGTGACGCATGCGACATCTGGTGGTAGAACTGTTTTGTGTAGGTACTATTTGTAAGTACTTAATAAAATGTATAAGTAGGTACCTAGTTATTTTATTACATATATATATATATATATATATATATATATATATATATATATATATATATATATATATATATATATATATATATATATATACACATATATATATATATATATATATATATATATATATATATATATATATATATATATATATATATATATATATATATATATATATATATATATATATATATATATATATATATATATATATATATATATATATATATATATATATATATATATATATATATATATATATATATATATATATATATATATATATATATATATATATATATATATATATATATATATGTATATATAAATATATATCAATTAATGGATTTTTTTAAGATGGGAATTGCATTTATTATTTACCTTGTATTATGTACAAGGTTTATAGATCATTGGATGGGTTTTTGTTACTTCTAGCTAATAAAATATGTTTTTATTTGAATCTGTGTTGGGAACAGGAGGGATAATCTTGTGTGGGCCAATCAGGAACTTGTCAGCATTTGCTCATTGCTGGGAGGAAACCACGTTGCACTCCTCAGGAGAAGCCGGACTGCTGACTCCTCAACAGGCCTTCCGTTCCACTAGAAGAGGGTTGGGCATTTTGTGTCCTAGCTTGGTGTATGGTACCAATGTCCTTCATTTTTTATCATGTATGATACCACCTCTCGTGACAGTTCCTTATGAACCATCACGGATCCGATGTTGGATAGGTCCTCACCCAAGCTCATGCAACGCGCCTCCAGCTGTTGTGTTTGAAAACTGAAATGGGGGCAAAGGATCTACACGGCTGTCCAAACTTAAAACACAGTAAGAGACATTTTTTGTAGTACGTTTTTTGCATTTTGGGAGTAAGCAGAATCACTCTCGCTCTTCCTTAGAGGCAGGCAGTGGTCGAGAGGGTGAGAATTGATTGAAACTCTATCACATATATTCAGACTTCGTTTAATTAATGCAAAAAATAAGTATAAAGATAAAATTACTTTATTTAAACTAAAAAAGGCTAAAATTTATTTAATTAACGTTTCTAACGAGTTTGAATTGACGCATGTCTAAATCCCATCTTGTGAACATTTTCCGAGAAAATTTAATAAAAAACAAGAAGGCCTTCTCAAAATATGATTTGACATGTAGCTCACTCCTTTCAACAACGTCATATGTCAAAAATCGTCAATTTTAAGTTGTGCATGTTTTCGGAATGCCGGAATGAAAATGTACTAAATCCCAGCAAAAGCGGCATATTTTAAAATTAATATTTACCCGCTACATGGCAGGAAGTGATGTTTTTGCATTTTGAGGAAAAGGTATTGTTTAATTATTTTTTTTAAACATACTAAATATTTTTCAAATGGAGAAAAAAAATCAGGTTTTAGCTAAAACGATCTGTTGCACAGTAAAAAGTTTAAAAAGTGGCTTGATATTTATTTTATAAACATTTTATTAAATTTTTAAACTTTGAAAACGATCTCCTGAAAATCAAGTTTTTTTGATATCTGACGTTGTTGAAAGGAGTGAGCGATGGGAATTTAACGAGTTATCGTTAAATTCCCATTCCGTGAACATATATAATCACGCCCTGAACAAGATAATCATTTCTCACCAGTGTGAACTGTCATGTGTTTCTTTAAAGACACTTTTTGCAAACATTTATAATCACACTCTAAACAAGAAAAGGGTTTCTCACCAGTATGAACTGACATGTGTCTCTTTAGAGACACTTTCCACGAACATTTATAATCACACTTTGAACAAGAGAAGAGTTTCTCACCAGTGTGAGTAGACATGTGTATTATTAAATTCCTTTTTTCTGAACATTTATAATCACATACTGAACAAGAGAAGGGTTTCTCGCCTGTGTGAGTAGACATGTGCATCGTCAAAGACGCTTTCCGTGAACTTTTATAATCACACTCTGAACAAGTGTATCGTTTCTCACCTGTGTGAGTTAACATGTGACTACTCAAAAGCCCTTTTCGTGAACACATATAATCACACTCTGAACAAGAGAAGGGCTTCTCTCCAGTGTGAATTAAAACGTGATTTTTTAGAACCCCTTTCCGTGCACATTTGAAATCACACTCTAAACAAGAGAACCGTTTCTCGCCTGTGTGCGTTAACATGTGATTGTTTAAAATCCCTTTCTGTGTACATTTGAAATCACACTCTGAACAAGAGAACCGTTTCTCTCCAGTGTGAGTAAAAGTATGTCTCTTTAAATCCGCTGTCCGCGAGCATTTGTAATTACACTCTGAACAAGAGAATCGTTTCGCTCCTGTTTGTAGAAACATATTACGTAACTTTAAATTCCGTTTCATTGAGCACGATGATACAATTTCTTCAAGATTGTGAGACGAAACGTGTTTTGTATTCTCCAAACGTGTAGATTTTATTTCACTCGTAATTATATCTAAAAATAAAAATAAAATATTGCACAAAACAAAAACTTATATATACCTATTTTGAAACATTATTCTTGAATTACTAGAATTTCACTAGAGAAATCTATTCTAAAGTTCTTGAATGAACAATGGTTCAAAATTGGTCCAAATACTTGTTCACAAAATCTGGATTTTCTCCAATATATATATAATACTTTTGTTGTACTTTAGCATATATTAGTATTTCAGCCCAACACAGGCTATGCCCAATGAGCCAAAATGCAGAAAAATTATATGTTCATTTATATTAAAGAAATAAATAAAATTAAAAAAAAAACAATAAAAATGTAAAATATCCAATAAATAAATAATATTTTCTACGGTTTTGAACCTCAATAATCATGGAACCTTGTAGTGGTGACTGACCGGAGCCATTTCGTCGTAACGCAACACGTTACGATGCGAGCATTCGTATAGTCAGTACAGCGAGCCGAGCTGCTCGCCGCTCGTTCCGCATACTCCACTAACACGTGCCGTAACGTAACATGCTTGTCGCAAATGTTACGTTACGATGAAATTCTCATCCCCCCCCCCCCACCTTTACGTAATCAATCAGGAAGTATAGAACTTCATAAAAAATTAACTATTGTAACGCATCGTTACAAGGCATCTTGCACAAGAGCTCACTCTTCGCTAATCAAAGAAAGCACAAGTGCTCGTCAAAAACACCATGGAACATTTCTTTGGTTGGATGTTGAAACGGTGGAAAGGAAAACCTTGGTGGATAATAATTAATTTTAGTATGTCTTGTTTTTAAAAAAATATTAGGATATACAAGAACAAGTCAAGCCTCCAGTAAAGGTGGAGACTGACCGGAGCATTTCGCCGTAACGTAACGTCGTAACATCGCTCGCGGCGAGCATCAGCGAGCATCCGAAACTATGGATGGAGCGCTCGGCTCGCTGTACTGACTGCCTGAATGCTCGCATCGTAACGTAACACGTTACGACGAAATGCTCCGGTCAGCATCCACCTTAAAGAAATGCGCTATACTCGGCATGTCTCTCCCTCTCTCTGAAACCGCGTCATAAATGTGAAGATTATTTACTTCATACTACAAAATGTCACTTACTAGATTTACTCGAGGATTCCGCGCATTCTAGTTTAATATCAGGATGATCAACATCTATCTTGGTGAGCATAACGTTATCACAAGATATTATTTTGTGATGTAGATCAGTAGCAGTCCCCGGTACAGCTGACTCCTCGTTCAGGTATTCCCCAGTATGGGGAGTATCGTCACTTCTAGGTTCCTTCTTGATTATACGATCATCTGGGTCATAGTAAACATCGAGTATTGCCCCTTCTCCAGCAGAGAGAAGGAGAGTATCCCCTTCTGCATCTCGCGGTTCAGCCTTAACAGGAGCTACAGTAGACTCCATCTGTTTTTCAATATTTGAGTGGAATTTTGGCAGAAAAGATTCGTATATCCTGCAAACTGAAAACCTGAATGAAATTCGGGAAAGGACATATTAATGCAAATAAGTAGTGACCACCCTACCTTACTATCAGTATAAATATACATACATAGATATAATTTAGAAAAGCTAAAAATATTGGTTTTAATCTAATAATAAATTAAAAATGCAATTCCATCACGAAGTGTCAGTGGATAATATAAATCTATACATAGATATGTTTAGATTATTTGAAATAACAAGAGCAAAAAGTCTTCTTAGCACCACAAATTGTAGATTCTACGACCCATTGCAGGCCTAACGCTTCCCGACAGAATAAGAAACTCTGAAATAAGAAGACGCAGCGATATCGAAGATGTTTTCCGATGGAGAAGAGTCAGAAGACGTTTCTGGAGAGATCACGTGGGACGACCAAGTTCGGATTGAGTGACGAGGATAGCAGCAGACGATTGCATAAGAGGTAGTAGACCCAGAAAGACCACCTAAACGATGTTGGTAGCTGGTCAAACACATCCCAGGAGCAGACTCCGAGAACAATTATATTATATTATATTATATTAGTCATATTTTCTTATTTTGTTTTTACCTTATGTTTTTTTTATACTATCTCATTTGTTTATTTTAAATATGCTTCTTTCCTTATGTTTTTCTCATTTAATTCTTTTAAATATATGCCTATTTCTTATACCTGTTTATTGTTTTTATATTTTTTCATGTATTACTTTTGGCAATTTAAAAAAATCCTTTTTGTAACTTTATTATTTGTGTTCCAGTCTTGTTAACCTTAATCCCATGTCTCAAAATGAGAAACAGATATTACTCATCGGGAATATTATTATTATATATATATATATATATATATATATATATATATATATATATATATATATATATATATATATATATATATGACTTATGTATGTAATATATTTTGAAAAAATACATAAATAAACAACAGAATAAAATAAAACGGATTGAATGGTAGTATTTATTTATGTACTCGAGCAGTTTTTATTTAGTATTATATATATATATATATATATATATATATATATATATATATATATATATATATATATATATATATATATATATATATATATATATATGACTTATGTATGTAATATATTTTGAAAAAATACATAAATAAACAACAGAACATAGTACTAGCTAGAAAAGATTTGAAATTTAGGGATCGGTGCAGTAGTGGTGTGACGGAATAAAACGGATTGAATGGTAGTATTTATTTATGTACTATACGGATACTGTACAGACTAAACCAATCCAGGTCACCGCTCTTAGAATATGTGTAATCCCTTTGTTCCCGTTCATCGTCCCATGCGATAATGCATATTACAAAGTTGCACTATCAAATTCTGCGAAAACTAATGCCCTCAAATGCCTTTACACGTGTGGTACGCCGGCGGGGTGCATGTCTGTCACAAGTATTGTTATTATTTTTTGACATCCCATCAAAGATGAAGAATATGGAAGTCTGAGCATTTATAATCCAGGATTCGGATCTCAAATACTAATATAAGAGTTTCTGCTTAGTAAAAAGCATCTTTTCATCTCACATAGATGTCTCTAGTGAAGTTCTGGTGATTTAAGTACAATGTTTCGAAATTGGTTCATATATTAGAACTTCCAAGAATGTAAGTAGTGTGGTTGTCAATAATGGGTAGAATTGGGGAATGTTACACTTGTGTAAAGTGATCACTTAAACCAGCCAATGACGGTCGTTAGCCCCGTAAATGCCCAGACTTCTTTATTCTTCTTCGTCTTTTTGTGAATATCGGAAACAAATTCGCGTGTAAAGAGCGCGTGAAGAGTGTCCGGGAACAGCGACACTATATTTGCATCTCACTCTTGCATACTTGGACTGTGTAAGCGTGAGGGGCTCGAAGCTCAATGTTCTCTGGCGGACTACCGGCAGGCGTCAGTTGCTTTTGGGCTCCCGACAAGAGACAGCCTATGCTTGTTCTCTTAGCGTTTCCAGATGTTTTTTTTTAATGTTTTCAGCAAATAAATCTAAATTATTACATTTTTTTAATTAATTTATAATTAAATAAGGGTATTAGCTATGAATGCCCATATTTTTTTTATTTAAAATCGCAATTTTTTTTATTGTGTAGTGACTACTTAACACCGGGACGCGCATGTCACCGAAATTTCGAAAAGTTGTATGCGTGTTGCAAATGACCACACAACGCCTTTCACAATAAACTTCATAGGCAACATCTACGCTAGAAACTAGTAACATCTCATCTCAGTTATTACTTATCTACTAATCGTCTCCCCATTTACTATATCCGTACTTTGAAAAGTGAAAACTTTTAATTTTAAAATTATGACAGCTACATATGCCATTATCAATTTTCGTCAATAAAGGAGAATCATTTATATTTTGTACATTAAAAGCATTGATAACTTTGTGGTAGGGTAATAAAACACTCACCTTGCCATCCATTGTTTACTTTGTGTAATACCACTTTTCTAAACACTTATTTGTGACTACCGGTTTCAGAAAATCATTCCATCATCAGGTCATTTAGATAAAAATCAAATTATTACAAATAAAATAAGATTATCACGATTTGATATTACGCTCACTTCTTTCAACAACGTCATATATAAAAAAAAGAACTTGATTTTTCAGGAAATCGTTTTCAAAATTTAAAAATATAATAAAATGTTTATAACATAAATATCAAGCCACTTTTTGAACGTTTGACTGTGCAACAGATCTTTTTAGGTAAAACCTGATTTTTTTTCTCCATTTGAAAAACATAAAGTATATTTAAAAAATAATTAAACAATACCTTTCCTTCAAAATGCAAAAACAACACTTTCTGCCCTGTAGCGGGTAAATATGCCGCTTTAATCCGAAAACATGAAAAACTGAAAATTATCGTTTTTTGATATTTGACGTTGTTGAAAGGAGTGAGAGATTTGTACAGAAATATAAAAAAATTGAAAGAGAGAAAGAAGACTGAAATGAATCACAATGGGAATATTTTCAAAAGTGGACTCGAAGTTGAATTTAGTTAGTTATTTATTACGGGTATTGTCTGCCTCCGTAGTGTAATGGTCAGCACGCTCGGCTACCATTCTGGAGGCCCCGGGTTTGATTCCCAGGGGGGTTCAAATAAATTTTTGTGATTTTTTCACTGTAATATTTATTCAATACTACACTGGACTGGTTCCTGAAGCAGAGGGTTGATCACCTTTCCTTCATGTGTAAGCGATCAAGATAACACTGCGTTATATGATGCAGTGCCCTGTGCACCATTAGGGTGCGGGTAAGGGTTTTATTATTATTATTATTTATTATGGGTAAGTCTTTATTGCTTGCTTTACTTATTTCTAATTTTTCTAGATTATCTTAAGAAAGACTAGTTTTATTTACTTGTAAAATTTCTATACCCATTAATTTATCAAAATTATTGTTTTCAGATATAAGGTGATAAGAAAATTCCGAAAAATTATTATTATAAACCTCTAAGCTGGTCGATTTCGAGTGTCAAACTTTCCGTCCCGTGCTGGATTATTTTACATTACAATATTTTGACAAAAAAAGCATATTTTTGCCTATTTTTTGTAGTGAAACTTTCGGATATCCATCATAGATGTTTACAGTACACAATGCACTTTACTTATTATGTTTTTATGGTGTATTTACACAAAAATGTTAACATTTACGGACTCGCGGCCTAAAGTATGGCGGCTGAATAGAAGACGCGGCTGTCGTATCTGCGGAGCACGAGCTGACCGGAAGTATTCACGATAAAGTAGACACTAAATTAAAATAATTTTGATATTTAACGACAGTAAATCAAAGAGAACTAATTCATCCATGCTTCGAACCAAATTTAAGTGCAAAAAATTATCCATGGGTGTTGATATAAGCACGTAAAATTGAAAAACGACTATGCATGCGATCCGCAGTCAACGGTACTTCTATAAAAAACGACAATAGATGCGATCCGCAGCTTACGGGTTAAGGAACCTAAGATGTTCTTTAACTCTGATATTGAATTTACGCGATGCTTTTCGGAATCATTTAGTTTTACTAAGAACGTTTATTGGCAAGGCAAACCGACTTAATTCCTTAATTGAAATATACAATTATTACCGCTTACTTTTCAGTATATTAAAAATAATCAGAATAATTACCTTTAAAGGTGCGCAAGACGCCACCGACGAAGATAAAATAACTGTCACCGATAAGAATACATAGATATATTATATTATTCATAGACAATTTCGCATTATCGAATTACAAAGAGGAACGATTGAGTAGGTACTTACCTAAGCGTTCCGTCTTAGTTAAGTACCTACTCAATCGTCTTGTACAGTTACGGTGATATATTGCATAATCTGGGTGTTTAAAATATTACATTAAAAATCGTTTTTCTTTCTTTTAAAAATTTTCACTTCTAGGCGCGCAGATCATTTGTTCGTTATCAGACAAAAAAAAAATAATAATAAAACGACGGCGGGTTTCTTCAAAGCCTAACCTTTCTTTAGAAAAATATATTTATTATTTCGTACTGTAAAAGAATTTTTCTTCGGAACAATGGTAACAGACCATCAATGTTTACGATGGGTAAGACCAGCAATTAGGGAATTTCGGCCGTTAGGAATAATGCATTTCGTCGGCCGCGTCTAGGGTCGTTAAAAACGGGCCGACCCACGGACCCAAGGCTACGATCATAAATATTATGCCGCCTTTGTAACTACCCTCGTGCCGCCTCTCGGAAGTGGAAGGCAGAGAGAGGATAGAACGTCACACTACCTTGTCTAACTTCCGCCATCTTTCCTTATACGCGTCCATAAGGCACTCCCGTATGTACTGGCAATACATATGGATGAATAAATAATAATAACTATATATATATATATATATATATATATATATATATATATATATATATATATATATATATATACATATATTTATATGTATATATATATATATACATCACGCTCTAAGTTCCATTTAGGAAACTTGAAATAGCAATTAAAATTGAAAATTAAACTTTACATTAAAATCAACCTTGTCAGGAATCGAACCTGAACTTCGAGTGGTTGACAAACGCGTCAACCACTACTCTGAAAGGAGTCTCAATTAATTCATTATTTTATGTAATAATTTTAAGTTAATCTAGTTATTATAATCAGTTTAATTAAGAATCAATTAGTTAATAATAAGTCATATTATAATAACTTTTGTTAACTTTTAATTATAACTCGGTAAAGTCTATAACTCGGTTACTATTAACGAGTAGTTGTGGACACCATATGCTCCACCTAGGGAGCAGATATGGGTTTAAGTTTTTAGTAAGTAAGCTACGATAAGATTCTTCTTAAGTTAACTAGGGTAAGGAGTAAGCGAGGGGGGTAATACGACCCTCTTGCTCTAGCAACAGTAGGGGTAGGACGCGAGCTGAAGACGCCTAACCCCAGTCGACGAAAAATCCCCGACCGCGCAGGTCGAACGCGCACGCCGTCGCGCTCGACCCGAGCCCAAACTCGGCACTTCATCAGCTAAGTGCTCAGCCGCGAGGAGAAATCGTGTGAAGTGAAAGTGTTCATTTCTCCAAGACACGATGTAGCCAGCGCTACAAGGCCATCTTCCAGCCGCGAAGATGCCTCATCCCTCATCCTTCACATCGAGGAACGCCAGATTCTTTCCAACAGCGAAGGAACTGCTCATCTAGGACGTCCGCCGTCCACCCAGGAACACTAGATTCCTGCCCCTCCAGGAACACCAGATTCCTGCCCCTCGAAGACCGCCCAGCCTACAACCTGTGGCCGTCACGCCCAACGGGATTCCACAACCCCGGAGCCGTTCATGGCTCGTAACTATGGATCAATCTCAATCTTCGTTACAGTGTTTCGTTAAGTGAATCTGTGAACAAGACATGAGCTAGGAAAGTGAACTTTGGACTGTGTTGAGGACCTTTCGTTTAGTATAAGCTATTTTCTAAGTGTTGTAATCTAGGGTAAGTCATTTTAATAATATGTCTTCTTAATCGATTAAACCAGATACATGAAACATTCAAGTTTTAATTATCCTTCCCCCTTTTACCTTTATCTTGATTGTAATTGTATTTAATTCGATGCATACTTCCTCCGGGCTTAAATAAACAAAGATTAAATTCATTCAGATTAGAACTTAACAAGCGCGATACTGATATACATAGCGGGGTAACACGGTACACGAGGCTTCCTTTTCCGCGGATAATCGAGTTCCCGGAATACGTATCTCGCCGCCCCGCGAGAACGATCAATGGCGATTTCCCCCCCCCCATTATCTCTCCAGAATGTAGCCGTCAGGATGATTTCCCTCCGAAATTATCTATCAAACCCCTTTTCTATGTCCAAATAGAAATCCCGAATAATCAGAGTGTTGTTAACGGCTAGTTGCTTTTACACATTAGCGTAGCCAACCGTTTTAAAAATAGGCTGTCCCGTAGTCCGCAAGTAAAGTTTTGGGACGTCGTAATGTCCCGTTTTCAAAAAAAAGAGCAACACACGGTAACACTTTTTTAAAAAGGTGCAAAAAATCGACGGGAGTTTGAAGTAAATTTTTCTATTGACAATTGTCTATTACCATAGTGTTGTCTATATTTATTTTTTATGTTTGAAAAACCTGTTGGTAAAAACATTAAGAGTATGCATTGAATACATTTTATGCTTACCAGGAACAAATGCGTCCGTCTACGGGCGCATTTCTTCCGGCGCTTTTTCTAAAGAGTCTTCACATATGAATAAGTTGAGAACGACAGAAAAATTAAGAATTCCATTCTCATAAATTTTTTTTTGAAATCTAGTCTGGCAACAACACTACTCAAATTCTTAAAAGTTCTATATATATGAACCAATTTAGAAACATTGTTCTTGAATCACTAGAGACATCTATTGGTGAGATGAAAAGAAGCTTTTTACTGAGCAGAAACTCTTTTATTAGTATGTGATCATTAAAACCCGCCTATGACGGTCGTCAGACCCGTAAATGTCGAGACATCCATATTCTTCTTCATCTTTGATGAGCTGTCAAAAAATTATATGAAAATAATTCCTGTAATTGGAGGTAATCCAAATTTTGTCCACAAGTACACACAAGGACACACTCAAAATGTAGTAAATTCCATTCTTATTTAAAAACAAACCCACTTATACTTGAGAAAATCAGAAAAATAAAAAACATATTTTTTTCGTATTTATATTATTTATTACTCTCATTTTCTTTATCAACTTCTTTTCTTTTGATAATTACATTAAAAAACTATGAAAAAGTATAATATATATATTTATATATATATATATATATATATATATATATATATATATATATATATATATATATATATATATATATATATATATATATATATATATATATATATATATATATATATATATATATATATATATATATATATATATATATATATATATATATATATATATATATATATATATATATATATATATATATATATATATATATATATATATATATATATATATATATATATATATATATATATATATATATATATATATATATATATATATATATATATATATATATATATATATATATATATATATATATATATATGTATATATATATATATGTATATATATAGATATATATATATATATATATATATATATATATATATATATATATATATATATATATATATATATATATATATATATATATATATATATACATATATTTATATATATATATATATATATATATATATATATATATATATATATATATATATATATATATATATATATATATATATATATATATATAAATATATATACGAAGGGTGAGTGGACATGTGATTCTTTATACTCACTTTCCGTGAAAATTTAAAACGACACTCTGAACAAGAGAAGGGTTTATCACCGGTGTGAGTGGACATGTGACGCTTTAAATTCCATTTCTGTACTCATTTAATATCACATTCTGAACAAGAGAAGGGTTTCTCACCGATGTGAGTGGACATGTGATTCCTTAAAGTTGATTTATGTGAAAATTTAAAATCACATTCTGAACAAGAGAAGGGTTTTTCACCAGTGTGGGTGAACATGTGGTACCTTAAATACGATTTACGTGAACATTTATAATCATATTCTGAACAAGAGAAGGGTTTTTCACCAGTGTGGGTGTACATGTGCTTCCTTAAAGACACTTTATCTGAAGTTTTATAATCACATAGTGAACAAGAGAAGGGTTTCTCGCCAGTGTGAGTTGACATGTGCCTCCTTAAAGACGATTAATCTGAAGTTTTATAATCAACATAGTGAACAAGAGAAGGGTTTCTCACCAATGTGAGTGTTCATGTGACTCCTTAAATGTGATTTACATGTACATTCATAATCACATTCTGAACAAGAGAAGGGTTTCTCGCCAGTGTGAGTGGACATGTGCCTCCTTAAAGACGATTAATCTGAAGTTTTATAATCACATAGTAAACAAGAGAAGGGTTTCTCACCAATGTGAGTGTTCATGTGACTCCTTAAATGTGATTTACGTGAACATTTATAATCACATTCTGAACAAGAGAAGGGTTTCTCGCCAGTGTGAGTGGACATGTGCAACCTTAAAGACGATTTTCTTAAAGACGATTTTCGTGAACATTTAAAATCACATTCCGAACAAGAGCAGGGTTTCTCACCAGTGTGATTGACCATGTGATACCTCAAATTCCTTCTCTGTGAACATTTATAATCACATTCTGAACAAGAGAAGGGTTTCTCGCCAGTGTGAGTGGACATGTGCAACCTTAAAGACGAGTTACGTGAACATTTATAATCACATTCTGAACAAGAGAAGGGTTTCTCATCAGTGTGGGTGAACATGTGATACCTTAAAGACACTTTATCTGAAGTTTTATAATCACATAGTGAACAAGAGAAGGGTTTCTCGCCAGTGTGAGTGGATATGTGCCTCTTTAAAGACGATTTTCGTGAACATTTAAAATCACATTCTGAACAAGAGAAGGGTTTTTCACCAGTGTGGGTGTACATGTGGTTCCTTAAAGACACTTTATCTGAAGTTTTATAATCACATAGTGAACATGAGAAGGGTTTCTCGCCAGTGTGGGTGTACATGTGCTTCCTTAAAGACACTTTATCTGAAGTTTTATAATCACATAGTGAACAAGAGAAGGGTTTCTCGCCAGTGTGGGTGTACATGTGCTTCCTTAAAGACACTTTATCTGAAGTTTTATAATCACATAGTGAACAAGAGAAGCGTTTCTCGCCAGTGTGAGTGGATATGTGCCTCCTTAAAGACGATTTTCGAGAACATTTAAAATCACATTCTGAACAAGAGAAGGGTTTCTCACCAGTGTGGGTGGACATGTGTGTCTTTATAGACGTTTTATATGAACATTTATAATCACATTCTGAACAAGAAAAAGGCTTCTTCCCTGTATGAACTGACATACGATATCCTAGATTCTTTGAGCAAGGTGATGTCATTTCTTCAAGACCATTAGAAAACGAGTGCTCTAAATTCTTTGAACATGAAGATTTTTTTTTACTTCTCGTTAAACCTGAAAAAAAATGCACAAAATTGAAACAAAAACTAACTAACTAACCATCACGCCGCTTCCCCGAAGGGGTAGGCAGAGAGAATCGAACGCCACACCACTCTGTCTTTGCAAAAATGATTTGTCTCTTACACATTCATACATCTCCTCATACATACCTGACGATTATTACTAATACAATCGTTTGTAGGTTTAGCATGTTAAATAAGATATTCCTCCGGACTGAAAATGATTCATAAAAAGAGAACATTAAATTACTGTTGTACTTACTACACCGCTTCCGCAGGGGTAGGCAGAGAGAATAGAGCGCCACACCACTCTGTCCTTGCAAACATTCTTCGCCTCTTCCACGTTCATGCATCTCCTCATACATACCCGCCGATTGTTACGACTCCTGACCCGGCCGCCTTCAAGTATATGACATACCTGATTGTGCCAAGTTTTCCTCGATCTTCCTCTACTTCTTTTTCCAAATACATTCGCCTCATATATTTGTTTAACCATTCTTTCTTCACTCATACGTTCCACACGTCCAAACCATCTCAACACACTATGGTTTCTAGTTGAATACCAATTAAATTTAACAGAAGGGAAGCAAGATGAAAGCGGATTACTTTTAACACAAATTTATTCAGTTCTATAAAATTGCAATCAAGAAATATTTAAGAATAATCGCGTGATTCTAATATGAGAACAGTCGAAATACGTGTCGATCGGAGGACGGGCGGCGACGAAGTGTGACGGGCTAGTTTCCGCTCGTTGCGGGCTCCGGTGTAGGGTGTTCGTTATTTCACTCGATTTGAGTTGCCATAGTAGATGTGTGGGTTGCCACAACACCTTTCTTAATTTTATCGATAATGCTTATCTCAGTCTTACATTCTTTCCTTATTTTATCATTCGAACATCTAATTGAAATAAAGCAGCAACAAAAATACGGAAATGATTATCCCATCACCTCCATCACTACGGTGGTGTTCGCATCATTTGTAAGTGGATGGACTCCAATAATGAAGATGGCCGCGACCAGTATTACATGGCGATAACTTAAACTTATATATCAGTATTTTTCCATAATTTCAAAAAAACTCCCGATACACACACAAAGGCAGTCGCTCGAGGAAAAGGGGGCTTGTACATATCGCTCACTCCTTTCAAGAACGTCATAAATCAAAAATCATCAATTTTGAGTTGTTTTATCTGATTAAACAACAAAAACAATTAGGACCTCCAGCAATAAAATGCGCTATGCTCGACATCTTTCTCTGCATACAAAAAATATTACTTACTATATTGAGCTTCCAGTCTGCTCGAGGATTCCGCGCATTCTTGTTTTATATCAGGAAGATCAATGTCTATTTCGGTGAAGATAACGATATCGCTAGATATCAATTTGTGATGTAGATCAGTAGCAGTCCCCGGTACAGCTGGCTCCTCGTTCAGGTGTTCCCCAGTATGGAGAGTATCATCATCACTTCCTGGTTCCTCCTTGATTAAAGGAATATTCGGGTAAATAATCCTGGAGCACGATAAGTCCACGTAACAATGTCGTAAATTATAGTATCCTTTGGGGTGTGCCTCTCCTCCAGGAGAGAGGAGATTATCCCCTTCTGCATCTCCCGGTTCAGCCTTGGCAGGAGCTAAAGCAGGCGCCATCTGTTTTTCATTCGAGTCAAGCTTCGTAAGAAATTATTCGTATATCCTGCAAATAGAAAATTAAGCATTCATTTATGCATTAAATTAAGAAAAGGGCATGGTATACATATAGTATTAGCAGAGGCGTGTTTTTCACACTGGAACACAAGTAGTGTCTAACTTGCAGTTTAATTTATTTTCAAAAAATGTGTAGGTATTTATCGGCAATCCAATCAATTCTCATAAATGAGCATTTTGCACACTATATGGCATACGGCAACCCATGATTGACAGCCACGTCAGTAAAATTTCGAAAAGTTATTAGCATGTTGCAAGTGACCACACTCAAAGCTTTCTCACCTCAGTTTCAACGAATCGTCTCCCCATTTACTAAATCTCTCTACTTCGAAATGTGAGAACTCGCTGTTTCAATTTTGACAGATACAGTCAAAGATATATTACTGAGATTGGTATCTCCATAATATTTCTAT
This sequence comes from Brachycentrus maculatus, assembly GCF_059751285.1. Lineage (NCBI taxonomy): Eukaryota > Metazoa > Arthropoda > Insecta > Trichoptera > Brachycentridae > Brachycentrus > Brachycentrus maculatus. Next base: position 5,259 of record NW_028281308.1, on the reverse strand, counting down.
GGGGACCTAGTATTTGTGTAAAGAAATCAAGACATATGAATATTCACACTAAAAAATAGCCTACGCAAAAAAAAACAAAAAAAAAATTTTTTTTTAATAACCTAACGGGTTAAGGAAACCTTAGATGTTCTTTAACTCTGATATTGAATTTACGCGATGCTTTTCGGAATCATTTAGTTTTACTAAGAAAGTTTATTGCCAAGGCAAACCGACTTAATTCCTTAATTGAAATATGCAATTATTACCGCTAACTTTTCAGTATATTAAAAATAATCAGAATAATTACCTCTAAAGGTGCGCAATACGTCACCGACGAAGATAAAATAACTTTCACCGGCAATTTTTTTTTTTTTTTTTGAATTACCTAACGTCCAAGTGACTCTGAAATCTAGCTACGGCTTATGCAACACCGTTTATCATGTCCCTACTCAGGCTTCAACTTTAAAAGTTTCATAGCCTATGCCTACTTGTGAGTGGATTTACTCTTTATGTTTAAAGTTACTATAATTTCATGTAATTCATGAGTGAAAATTCTAGGCAAAAACACTCGCTATCTCGCTAGAGGCATGAGTTTATACATTTCAATGATTCTAAGTTAGCAGTGAAGTTACTTAGGTGTATGATTTTAATTCTTGATTTTACTCAGGTAGTGAATTTACTTGTTTATTCTTATATCTATGTGTATACTTACATTTCTACCTTATACTTACATTGCGCCTAGGAAGGCAACATGCTTAACTTAATATTACACTTAACTAACTTATGACTAAGTAGCGTCTGTGTGCGGGCGGCTGGAATGGGCGGGCTCGTCGGGGTGGGCGGCAGGTCCAAGTGTGTTGGTGATATGATAGTGTAGTGGAAGTCTGTATTTGTACCTAAAGGGCATTAACGAAGTATCCGTTCCATACGAACCGAGGTCGCGAATGAGAGGATTTCTTTGGTGTTTATTTGTGTTTGCTTTTTGCGCGTTGAGTGAAAATTTCAAAAAGCATTGTTTTATTGTGTCGATTTTCCGGCGATCGTGTATTTTCTGAATGTTTTGACGGTGGTGTGTATTGTATATGATTTTAACAGCGCGATTTTGTAGAATCTGAAGTGTGGTGTATTTGGATTTGTGTATCGAGGCGAACGCGGGTGCAGCGTATGTGATGACCGGTTTGATTGTGGATGTGTATAATAGTTTTTTATTATGTGTAGAGAGTGCGCTCGTGCGTCTGAAGATGGGCGACAGTGCCCCGAAAGCGGCCGCCGCCTTCTGTCGGACGTACGCTACGTGTCTGTTCCAGGTGAGTTTGGAGTCGAGGTACAGGCCGAGGTACTTGACCTCTTTCTGCCACTCGACTTCGACTCCGCTGACTCGGATCTTGGCCGACGGCGTCGCCCTCTTCCTCTGCTGCGTGAACAGGATGGTCTCGGTCTTCGACTCGTTCAGCTTCAGCCTCCACCGGCGATAGTACGTCGCCAGTTCGGTGAGTCCGCTCTGGAGGTGGCGCGCCGCCAAGTCGGCAGACCGGGACGTCGCGTAAAGGGCGGTGTCGTCGGCGAAGATGGCCTTCGAGCAGTTCTGCAACGTGGGTATGTCGTGGGTGTAGATGTTGAAGAGGTGTGGACCGACGAGACTGCCTTGGGGTACGCCCATGGGAATCGGTCTGTAAGTGGAGTGCGCGTCTCTCACCGCGACCTTGAAGCTCCTGCCCGTCAGGTACGAGTGAAGTATGTCGATGAGGTACTTGGGTGTGTCGATGGTGATGAGTTTGTATATGAGTCCGTCGATCCACACGGTGTCGAACGCCTTCGCTAGATCCAGGAGCGCCATGGCGGTGCTCTTGTTCCAGTTGAAGCCGAGCGACACGTGCTGGACCACTCGGGTGAGCTGCTGGACCGTGCCGTGCCGGGTGCGGAAACCGAACTGCTCGTCGGGGATCGTTTCCTTCTTGTCTGAGTGCGCCGTGAGGCGGACGAGGATGATTTTCTCCAGCACCTTGCTGATGCTGGAGAGCAGGCTGATGGGGCGGTAGCTGGCAGGGTCGCGGGGGTCCTTGGAGGGTTTGAGGAAGGGGAGAACTCTGGCTCTTTTCCACTCGCGCGGAAAGTAGCCGAGGATGAGGCACGCGTTCAGGATCTTGGTCAGGCTGACGATGGACCGCTGCGGTAAGTGTTTGAGTGACACGTTCATCACGCCGTCGTCGCCCGGCGCCTTTAATGGTTTTAGTCGTCTGATGATGCGCTTGATCTCCCCGGGGGTGGTCAGCCGACGGGACTCGATGTCTTCGTCGGTAGCTTCCGTCTCCCTGAAGAGACGGAGCGCCTCGGACACCGTGTCGTCCGTCTGCCGCTCACCGAGGCCCTGTGTCAGAAAATAGGTGTTTTCAAAGTTGTCCGCCAAGGCTTCCGCTTTTCCCTCGTCGGACACTACGGGACGGGGGCTTCCGGGACATGAGAAGGGGGGAAATACCGTTTTCCGACGCCTGATTGCTTTGGACAGTCTCCAGAGAGAGTTGTCCTCCGGTCTCAGGCTCAGGAGCTTCTTTTCCCAGGAGTCGTTGCGTAGTTGTGAGATGGCTGTATGAATGTCGCGTTGTAGTGAGTTGACCGCGCTTTTGAGGGCGGGGTCGCGTGTCTCGTGAAAAAGTCGGCGCAGTCTGTTTTTGTCTTTGATCTGTATTTTAATGTCTCGTGTTAGTTTTATGTGGAAGTTATCCGCGCGCCTTTGCGGAACGGCTTTGTCGATAGCGTATTGAGTCGCGTAAGTAAACTCGGCCACCCGTAGGTCGACCTCTTGTCTCGTGTTGTAAGTCTCCACGCCCAGGTACGCGAAAGCGTTCATCTGGTCCTTGAACGTGTCCCAATCCGCAGCGGAGTAGTCGTATCTCGGCGTGAATGGGGGGCGCCTCACCGTCCCCGAAAGCGTGATCACTAACGGGAGGTGGTCAGACGAGAGGGCCTCCCGTGCCTCGAGTACGGCTAGTTCCGGCACATTGCGCACAAGGGCCAGATCCAGGGTGCTCGCGACTTTCACCGGCAAGAATACATAGATATATTATATTATTCATAGACAACTACGCATTATCGAATTTCAAAGAGCAACGATTGAGTAGGTACTTACCTAAGCGCTCCGTCTTAGGTAAGTACCTACTCTAGATTTCTGGAACAACTTTAATTTAATAGATGTGTAAAGGTGTATAATAACCCACTTAACAAAATAATGCTACTAATAAAACTAACCCCTAACTTACTAACAGGAATAATAATAATAATAATAAAACCCTTATCCGCACCCTAATGGTGCATAGGGCACTGCGTCATATAAACGCAGTGTTAACTTGATCGTTTACACATGAAGGAAAGGTGATCAGCCCTCCGCTTCAGGTACCAGTCCAGGGTAATATTGAATAAATACGACAGTGAAAAAATCACTTATATTTATTTTACCCCCCTTGGGAATCGAACCCGGGACCTCCAGAACGGTAGCCGAGCGTGCTGACCATTACACTACGGAGGCGGACAGAACAGGACTTACAGGAATACTAACACTTAAAAGTCAAATGTAAAAAGTGTAAATAAAAAATAACTCGACACTGGCTAGAACACTCAAGAAGAGTGAAAAGCCATTAAAATGAAGAAGAAGAAGAGTTCTGCAATTAAGAAATATTTGTATTCAGTAATCACCTTTCTTATTTGTACAAGGAGTCTTTGTGGGTATGTTTCAGCATTTGTGTAAAAATTTTGAGCTTAAAATGTTAGCATTTAATATTTTTACCCAATTGTATCAATAAAATACTAATGTGCAAAGGCAAATAGCCGCATGTTAAAAAAAAACAGTCGTTTTCAGATAAACGAGTTTAAAGTTAACTTAGAATGATGCTTTTTGCCAACACATGTTTCAAATTAATATAATTTTGCGGCTATTTGGAAAATAAATATCTCGGTAAAGGATAGAGATGGAGCAAAATCTGTGATTGTATATGAAGAGGCCAGTTATACAAATGCTTTAAGCCGTATTAAGCCAAACAGCCGCAACATGAGTTAGTTAGGCTGGGACAACGCTCACTCCTTTCAAGTGCATGTTTTCGGAATGCCCAGAAAATATACTGTATCCCAGCAAAAGAGGCATATTTTTAACTTAATATCTACCCGCTACAGGGCAGAAAGTGTTGGTCTTGCATTTTGAAGAAAGGGTATTGTTTGATTATTTTTTTAAATTTACTAAATATTTTTCAAATAGAGAAAAAACTTTCAGGTTTTACCTAAAAAGAACTGTTGCACAGTAAAAAGTTGAATAAGTGGCTTGATATTTATTTTTAATACATTGTATTATATTTTATAACTTTAAAAACGTTCTCCTGAAAAAACAAGTTTTTTGATTCATGGCGTTCTTGAAAGGAGTGAGCGATATGGGAAAACAGGCCTTACAGCATTGTTCCTGTGCGTGTGTGCCGCGGCACACAGGTGTACAGTGGTGATTAATCGGAATGCCCAGAAAATGTACTTTATCCCAGCAAAAGACGCATATTTTTAACTTAATATCTACCCGCTACAGGGCAGAAAGTGTTGATTTTGCATTTTGAAGAAAGGGTATTGTTTGATTATTTTTTTAAATATACTAAATATTTTTCAAAAAGAGAAAAAACTTTCAGGTTTTACCTAAAAAGATCTGTTGCACAGTAAAAAGTTCGATAAGTGGCTTGATATTTATTTTTAATACATTGTATTATATTTTATAACTTTAAAAACTTTTTCCTGAAAAATCAAGTTTTTTTGTTTATGACGTTCTTGAAAGGAGTGAGCGATATATAAATGCCGTTCCCACAAGAAATATCAGTACAAAACTTAAATCGTATAATGAGTGTAGTTTTTCCATTTCCAATGTATAATGGTTAGCGTGTTTAGCTACCGTCCTGAAGGTCCCAGTTAACTGGGGTAGTTGCTTTTACACATTAGCGTAGCCAACCGTTTTAAAAAAAGGCTGTCCCGTAGTCCGCAAGGAAAGTTTCAAGACGTCGAAATGTCCCGTTTAAAAAAAAAAAGAGCAACACACGGTAACACTTTTTTAAAAAAGTGCAAAAAATCGACGGTAGTTTGAAGTATATTTTTCTATTGACAATTGTCTATTACCATAGTGTTGTCTATATTTATTTTTTATGTTTGAAAAACCTGTTAGTAAAAACATTTAGAGTATTCATTGAATACATTTTATGCTTACCAGGAACAAATGCGTCCGTCTACGGGCGCATTTCTTCCGGCGCTTTTTCTAAAGAG
>NW_028281307.1:537500-538528 GCF_059751285.1 Brachycentrus maculatus | reverse complement strand
ACCACACACTAAACCAAAACACCCCACTACACCACAAACCCACAACACTACCACACCAAACCACACCCACACCCCCATAGTAATCTAGTATCTAAGCAGTGGGGGGCTCTGCCTGGAAGTGTGTGGAAACGAGAACGAAATGAGGGAAAATTCTGTAGGAATTCAACGCCGAAATACGATATATAAGCTAATAAAAATAATATACGAAGATAAATTTTTACAGCGCCATTTTCCAAAAATGCTATCTTTAATGCTGATTATAAATTAGAAATTACTTTCACTTTATCATTGTTATCTAACTAACTAAACTAACTAACAAACCATTACGCCGCTCTCCGCAGGGGTAGGCAGAGAAAATAGAACGCCAAACGTCCTTGCAAACATTCTTCGCCTCTTCCACGTTCATGCACCTCCTCATACATACCCGCCGATTGTTTTCACTCCTAACCTAACCACTTTCAAGTATTTGGCATACTTGATCGTACCAAGATTTTCTCGGTCTTCCTCTGCTATCCCCTGTAATCTAATAATTATTCCTCTGTAATCTAAATTAACAAATTTAACATACTACTTATTTGTAATAATCATTACCAAAATGTAACATTCAAGAATTAAGTATTTTGCTAAAATATCAATCTTTTATTAATGTTCTTTTTTTTAAAAGATTTGTATCTAAGTATTTTTGTCTCTGTAGAGCAGTAGTAAGAGTAATTGGCTACCATCCTGAGGCTTCCATGTTTTGTTTACATTTATTCCCGATTTAAAATAAATATGTGTCTTTTTACTCGTATGTTTATATAATATCACTCTTTACTGGTACCTAGAGGTAAGATTAATCGTTTCGCTTTAATATGATCAAGTAAATACTACCTCTTCAGGATTCAGTATCCTATGCACCATTAGAAAAATAAGATTTATTAATGTATTTACGCATGTAGTTCAAAAGTCACGAATAACTACTAAAAATTAGTTATTAATTTTCTGTCCTAAATTTTCTATTATTATTGTATGCGTTTATATATTAAATC
>NW_028281307.1:197500-315000 GCF_059751285.1 Brachycentrus maculatus | reverse complement strand
AACACGTGCTTGAAATATCTCCGCCGCCTCGTTTGTTTGTGTGACCAAAATTATTAGTTTTACACAGTTGAAATGGGTAAAATAAAGCAAGAACCTGACCAGGATGTTTCCATGGCTGACGTTTCAATTAAAGAGGAGCCGTCGAGTTATGAAGACAAACTTAAAAACTGCAGTTTAATAGCAAAGCCGATGGCTCCCAAAAAGCTTAGCAAAAAGTTTTACAAACTTATCAAGAAGGCCTCCTCTCAGAAGAAATTCCTGAATTGCGGACTTAAATTAGTACAAAAACAAATTCGATTAGGACATAAAGGGTAAGATATTTCGTATATTCTTATTATTTACACAACGTAACCTCAAAATTGACGCGACGCATTTTGTTATTTTCAAGAGCTGATGGCTGTTAAAAGATTTTTGAGAAAAAAAATATTTTAACAAACAATAATCAGTTAATTTGGCGTGTAATATGTTAAAAATTCGGAAAAAATTGTGTTACTAATGATTGACGCAATTGCTTGCGAATTGACATTAATTTGTAAATGGTAGGGACTGACCGGAGCATTTCGTCGAAACGTAACATGTTACGATTCGAGCATTCAGGCAGTCAGTACACCGAGCCGAGCTGCTCGCCGCTCGTTCCGAATGCTCCATCCGAAGTCGGATGTAATTTTAGGTCAGTACCAGGGTTGCCAACCTGTGCAAAATTCTCCAAACTGCGAGGATTTTTTTTCTTCATCTGGAGTAAACTGTAATGTATGAAAATCACAGAACTAAGAATCACACCCACGTCGTCCGACATTTTAATGAATGCAAAGATTCACACAGATTTTGGGTTATTGATTCCATACAAACTAAATACAGATTTCTAGACTGTAATTCAGATTTTTTGGTTTGGCATATGAATAGACTGCACAAGGTCACAAGCGAGCAGTTCTGTTCTAAACGAGCACTGATCGTGATCAGTCAGCAATGCCGTAACCTCGTAACGTAACATACTCGCCGCGAGCGATGTTATGACTTTACCTTACGACAAAATACTCCGATCAGTCTCCACCATAACACGTAACATAACTCGCGGCGAGCATCCGAAACTATGGATGAAGCGCTAGGCTCGCTGTACTGATTGCCTGAATGCTCGCATCGTAACGTGTTACGTTACGACGAAATGGCTCCGGTCAATCTCCACCATTAAGATGTAGCAATTTGACAAATAAGCAAATGAAAAAAATAAACCTTATAATTTAAGCGTTTATGTTATAAAACATTTGTTTTTTCCTGGTTTGTGATCTGTTTATTTTTGTAACAGTTGTTTCGCCTCGTGGGGCCATTTTCAAAACATACTTAGGGACACAGAAAATTTTTTTTTCAATTCTTGCCCCACAATATATCAACAGCAAAAAAAGACAGAAAATATTTGTGTGTTTCATTGGTTTATTCCATAAAAGTCACTAACGATTAGTTTTTAACTTGACTAAAAACTTGTCAAAGCATTACTGAGAGTTGTGACCCTTGTCAAATCAAAACTGAGGATCTGTGACCCTTGTAGAAGCATTACTAAGGGCTGTGATCCTTGTTGCTCTCTGCCAACAGTATGTTAAAGACGCTTTTCAGCGTTTCCTGCAAATATGTGGTAATAGCTCACTTCCATTGTTACAGCATCGTGATATTTGCGGGCGACGTGTCTCCCATCGAGATAATGTGCCACATGCCGGGGCTGTGCGAGGACAAGAGCGTGCCGTACGTGTACGTGCCGAGCCGCATGGACGTGGGCGCGGCCATGGGCGTGAAGCGCGGCTGCCTCATGGTGCTGGTGCGCGAGCACCCCGACTACAAGGACCTGTACGACGAGTGCACGGCGGAGATCAAGCTGCTGCCCATGCCGCTCTGATCGCACCTCGACCCTCATCATTAGCTCTAAGATATCTTAACAAATATATTTTTAATCTTTAAACTGGCTGGTTTTTTTTATCTTCCTCCTACCTTTGCTTTTATATTTGCGTTATGCATATAAAAGCTTTCTTATTTATTTATTGTAACTGCAGACAGTTGGTAGAATTCCATATTGAATTGTTGGGTAATATGTCCAAAATAAAACAAGGTTTGTTGGATTTAATTCTACATTTATTTATGTATATGTTTTATTTATTGTTTCGGCATTAACTTTGTGGTAAGACATGTTACAATGATTAAAGAAAACACTTCGTTTTTTACCACTTGAGTTTTATTATAGACTACATGTTTCAGAAGTTAAACTTCCATCATTCAGGTCTGTATAATAACTTATTATACAGACCTGAATGATGGAAGTTTAACTTCTGAAACATGTAGTTTATAATAAAACTCAAGTGGTAAAAAACGAAGTGTTTTCTTTAATCATTATGTATATGTTAATACGTGACGCGTTTCGTCTTCTTAGCTTTCTTATTATTACTTGTATGCATAACGTTCCAGGTGTAATTCCTGATAGTCAATAAACATTTTTAAAAATTGTTTTTTCACAGTTGAAACTTATAAGTCCCTGATCAGATATATTTATTGTTGTCAGCATCTTCGATTGCCATTATACCATCATGCTTTGCTATTTTAAGTGTAGGATTTGTGTATGTATATGACATTTTATTAGTATAAAAAAAAGTATTTATCTTCTGTATAAATGAAAATGTTCATTGGTTTAAAATCTTAAATCTCCTTGAGTAATTAACCGATTGCGTAAAAATTTTGACTCAATGTTGCATTTGATTACCCACGTTTTTATGTGATAGGTGTTTTTACCTGTGTCAGGTTAAAATGTGTCCTTCTTTTTGTTACCGCAATGGCAACACCTGTTGAACGTAACAATAACACACGCAATACTAAAAGTTGCTCATGGCAGACGTGTTCCTGGACAGGCGCTGTCAGTTTGAACTTTCAACCGCATTGATGCTTCATAGATTTGTAATATTTTCATTAAAATACTAATGAAACGTTTTACAAATGTGTGGATTTTATTTTTATTTATTTTTCATTGACCAGGCTGAGCCACGGCAATGGGTGGCCGGGAGCTGGTACTTATTAACACATTTGTTAATCAGGCAGTTTTTTCATCAACCCCAACCCTAATTATACTCAGACAGTCTGCCGCCCGACCCTCAGTATCAGTATACTAATTAATTTATTATTAGATTAAAACCAATATTTTTAGCTTTTCCACTTTTTTATTTGACCAGCGACCGGGTTTCGTCGTTACCGACATCATCAGACTGGTGATGATGACCAGTCTGATGATGTCGGTAACGACGAAACCCGGTCGCTGGTCAAATAAAAAAGTGGAAAAGCTAAAAATATTGGTTTTAATCTAATAATAAATTAAAAATGCAATTCCATCACGAAGTGTCAGTGGATAATATAAATCTATTAAAAAGTATACTAATTACAAGTAACCGCAAACTAAATTTCGATCTGTACAATGTTTTTTTGCCATCTCTCGTACTCTACCAAGAAATAAGAAAATAGAACGCTTATAAGCGTCTCCAGCTCTCCACCAACAGTATGTAAAACACACTTACGTGTTTCCCGCAAACAATGTATAAATAAAAAAATTGTATATGATTGAAGTGGTAAAAAACAAGTGTTTTCTTTAATCATTACTCAAGTGGCAAAAAACAAGTGTTTTCTTTAAACATTACTCAAGTGGTAAAAAACAAGTGTTTTCTTTAATCATTGTAACATGGCTTACCACAAAGTTAATGCCGAAACAATAAATAAAATATTCACTCAAGTGGTAAAAAACAAGTGTTTTTTTTAATCATTGTATATGATTCTACTGGATTTATTTATTTTGTCAGCTGCATAATTTGTGATAAGATTGCTTATACTCACACAGGGCAAAAGAGCTGTCACAAAAATAAATTCTGAGCCAAATAATAAAAATGTAAATGAAACACGTTTTAGTAGCATCATTTTTATTGCATCCTTTACATATCGTATCTACTCGTTCTTTACATGTCCTTATAATCTCTAGTGTTCACACATACATAATATTCAGCTGCCTAGTATAAAAATAAATAGCTACCACGATATACAATAATTTTTATTCAGTGTAGCTTTACTGTGGACAAATATAAAATACATATAATTATGTACCACTAATTTCTAGTTTCTTGTGTAATTAAAAACGACAAATACGATAAACCCTCGTCTAACGACCGCCATTGTTCATTACGATAACCAAATTCACGTATATCACAGGTTATTTTGCAAAAAAAAACTATCATCAATTAAAGATTCTAGTTAACTGGATAATAAAATAAGTTAACAGTCTTTAATGTCCATTTTATTATTACTTGTTTCAACTTTTTTGACAGTATAATACTTTGCTTAGTCGATGTTTGTACTATTAAAGTACAAATGTTATAAGAATTCCATAATGGTGGAAAGAAAGTGTGGAAATAGGATGTCTGCATCTAGTGTTGTAGTAAATACGTTAGGCTACTGTACCACGTGTTCCGGGTTCGATTCCGAGGGAGTCAAATCACTGTTTTAAAAAAAAAACTAATATTTAATTAATATTGCCCTAGATTGGTACCTGAAATGCAGGATTAATCACATTGCCTTCGTAATTGTAACAATCAAGATAATACTGTGTCAATATGATGCAGTGCCCTATGCACCATTGCATGTGAATAAGGGTTAGAAAGAAAATACAGTGGAACCTCTCATAATAAGTATAATTCGTTCCAGATTCTTACTTGTTAAGCGAAACTTTTTTTTTTGACTGGCGCAGAAGTCCCTGCTCACAAATTAATGTCGCGAAAAAGGGACTTGACCTTTCTCTGTAACTTGTTATGTGAAATGTCTCTTGAACTACTCGTTATAAGAGGTGTTCATTATGAGAGGTTCTACTGTAATTATATAACTGAATATTGCAGATTTTAAAATCACTAGTGTCACAAAGGCTTACTTCAGTTTACCTGTTCAAAACATTACATTTTACCGCACTAAAATCATTACTAAAAAAATATTTTTATATTCGAAATTTCTGAGGGCTACCAGTGACATCTCAACTAACATTTTAATCATAACAGTTGATTTTTAACAACTAAAAGAATGGTTTTCATGTTTTTTTTTTCAACGGATGATTGATAGTTTTGGACCAATTACGTTCATCCGAGGAGGGTCTACCGTAAAAGCCTGTGTAAATTTTCAAAATCCATCCAATTAAAATACATAGTATGTCGTTTCCTATCACATATTCCATCACATACGGTTACAATCTCCTTCCTTACTTTATTATAATATAATAATTGTACTCCGCATATTTGCTTTAAGATTCAAATGTTGCTCTTTATTTAAAACAGAATATTGTACAAGGGAAGATTGACATTCATTGTTATAACGGCACAAGTACCTGCTAACTGCTCACTACATCCGTTTCAGTCTAAAGCTTTTAGCACATAACTAAGATTGTGAAGATTTTAAACAATATTTGTGAATTTAGTCATTTAGAAAAAAAAAAGTATTTTAACACATTCACTTGGGAAGGTTTACTTTACTAATACATATGATCAATCATCTGACTGTAAATTTATTTATAATAATTTCTTTTTTTATCCTTGCGTGTTGTGATGCATACAAGTCAAGTCAAGTCACGCGGGTCAGTTAGGATAGGCACTGCTTTTCTACCTATACGGAAGGCACGCCCCTGATACCAGGGTAGCAATACATACTGGATATGCCTTACCAATTATTTTCTTTCACACACATACCCAACATATTTGAATCCATCCCATTTTCATAAAATGTTTTCAGTTTTTAATCTCTAGCTGCTGATTTAACAAATAAAAACCACTTCTGTTTAACCCGATGGTTGCCAGAGACGAGATATCTCGGCAAATGGCGGAGTGCCCGTATGGCCAGAGACGAGATATCTCGTCAGTACTTTTGATGACGTATTACTCCGCAGTTTTAACTCATATTGTCAATCCGTCAAAAACGGAACATACATTGCCATCAGTTGAAGTTGTCACAAAATATTTTATAAAGTTTTTAAATACTTTTAAGTGATTTATCGGTATCATTTTCAGCTGACAGTTGACAGATGTCATTAGGGCTACCACTCAAACCACTTGAAATATTGATTATTTTAATCGATTGTTTTGAACGCCAGGGGTTTTTATTTTGCTCAATTTTTTTGTGTTTTTCTTATTATTTTAAAATATTCCATTGATAAATAATAGTTGTGTGTTAATATTAAATTTAATAAAAACTTGCGTGTGCGACTTAGTGTGACAACCCTGAAAATTTGAAACTGGTTTAACTTCAAGAATAAAACTCTAACAATCGATGCGGGATATAATATTTGGTAAGTAAATTATAATTCAATAAAAACAACAACAACAAAAAAATCTTTAGACAACTTTTTTTTTTCAAAAAAATACTTGGCCTGTTGAGCACTGCGGCGTAATTTATTTGCGGCTATGAAAAGGTTAAATTAATTTGTCGGATTCTGCTGAATGAATACCCACCCGCCCCGAACTGAATGTGTTAACTCACCTTTTTTACACATTTAAGTACGGTCACGTATATCGAAATGGATTTTCGCTTTATTTATTTCAAATTATTTTTTCTGACTAGACTGGGAGATACTTTGAAAAATAAATCAATATTTTTTTAAATCTTCACAATCTGTAACCACTACTGTTTCGTATATATATGCACATATATATATATATATATATATATATATATATATATATATATATATATATATATATATATATATATATATATATATATATTATATTACATCATATAAAAATGTATAATACATACTATTTAAGATACAATAGAACTTACACCTCATATTAAAAGATGATATAGAAAAATTCAATTATGAAAAGAGTGAAATAAAGACATTCATTATCTTCATATTATTGCTGGCAGACATGTTTAAATAATAATAAGAAAAATAAAATAAAACTATGAAAATATGTATGTATATGATTGGCATATTAAAATCAAACATAGCAATCTTCAAACAAGTTTTTTTTCATAAAAACAATCGATAGTATTCTAACCATGTAAATATATATTAAGACTTAGCACTTAATGTTTGAAAATAGTCAAATTGTGATTCAAATAGTGAAAGAGCGGGTTCAAACTTAGAAATTAACTCCATAAAGTCCACAATGCTAACCACGGCACTACAATCCGATGTATTGTAGAATATCAAAACATAAGATGGAATTTAAAGATGAAGAAAATAATGCATTCCTCAAACTTCCTGAAGCTGATTTATTCCTGACCCATCTCAAAGTCCAGTGAAGCATACATTTTTAACACACCATGTTTTGCATCCTATTAAAGATAAATGTGACAAAACGATAATATAAGCCATAGGTACGGCACGCAAGCATGTGCAGCTCCTTGCGATTCGTATTTAGAGTATAGATTTTTATGTACGTATGTCAAAACAAGTTATGAAAATGTTTGTATCTTGAATTATGTTTCAATAATTAATTTGTAATCAATCTTGTGTTTCTATCTTATTTAAAATATCTTGGCAGAATGTTTATTGAAGACAGCGTTAGCTTTTGAAATGTGCTGCAAGGAAATTTTTGATTAACAACCATTGATTGAACCAACCACTAAATATAACATTACTCTAAAAAAAATATCTTTATGGTGATACCTTGATTCCAAGATTCATTTAAAGATTGCAACATTTGCTTCCAATAAACTTAAGTGTGTTTATTCAGAGGTGGAATACATTAATAAAAATACATACATAATTGCATAGATAAGACAAATAAACAGTTTTACATTTATAAATATGGGAAATATTTGAGTATAGGTACAAAATGTTGATAATGGTTTAAGCGAGATTTGTGAACAAATAATCACAAGCAAACAATTTAGAGCAAAGGTTTCCTTTTTGGTTTACCGCCCCGTGACAAAACTTCTTATTGAAGGGGGAACTATCCAGAATGTTCCCTCATAGAGAGGGGAGAGTAATAATTGTATGCTGCCCACTTCCCAGCCGTCCCAAGGTCTTCAGTGTCTCCTAGAAAACCTTTCAGCTCCAACTAGAGGGTGTTGGTGACCCGTCAGGAGCCTATGATTCAAAGCGAAGATCAGAATGCGTTCGAAACGGTGAGAATTCAAATGTTTTGTGACATTACGTTGTAAAAAAGATTGTCCACAATCAAATGGTTTTAAAATATGATTAACGGAACTGTATCCTAGACCTAAATGTTAATACATAGTACCAATGTAAAAATAGACAATGAGTTTATACTAATTTCTGATGGATAATCTTACCACGTTACTTCAGGCAATGATTAATGATATCTAATTTCTTGACGACTTTATGCCTGTTTTTATTTCCGTTTCTAAAACTATTGATTTTACAGCTGGAAACCAAATTAGTCACTCGGGTGAGATGCGGAAAAATGTTCATTAATTCTAATATCGCCTCCGTAGTGCAGTACTAAGCACATTTGTAAGTCACAGGTTCGAATTCTAGATGGGACAAAATGAACATCGGTGATTTTTCACTTATATTTATTGATTATCACCCAGGTACTTAGAGCGCAAGACGATCACCTTGCCTTTATCTAATAAACAGTGAAGATAATACTGTTGAAATGGCGCAGTACCGTAGTAAGTTATATGAATTTGTATCACAAATTCTATTGAAATATAATTCTAACATCCTAATTAAATATTAAAACATTAGAAAGTATTTTCTGAGTTTGAAATCATGATTTAGAAATAATAAAGTATTAAGTCATATCAATTCATTATAAATTTGTTTTGACTTGGCCACTCTTCGCAGTATGTTCATTATATACCATAATACCAGTAGCTAATGACCGTTGCAATTATGCTGCTAGTGATTCCACAGCATATCTCTGTATGGTTACTCCCCTGTATAGTGACAAGTGACTAGCGCATTTAACTGACATTTTAACAACAATACGGCTAGTTCAAAGAGGTGTTCACATGAAGAATTGTGTTTTTGTGACTGACGCAACAGCCACGTGTCTTGGGAATATTCAGATTGCCACCTGCCAGTCAGGTTGAGCAGTCAGGGCTAGCTGTCAAGCCAGTTCCGCGATATAATACAGCCAACTGAACAAATCGCGTTATTCAAAGTCCTGCCCTTATCCGGAATTAGACCTCGATCTGTGACTGTTTGGATTCCAGCGTACGAGTGAGTAGCGAGGGAAAAAGTCATATTTAAAATACTCCTTAATACGATCACGTTACAAGATGGTTATATACCAAGCAATTTACATTAAATTATAATATACCCTGTGTGAATAGCAGTAATTGTATTGTGTTAATATTGCTTAGGTATTACTTGTGTAAATTGTAAATAAGTTATGGAATAAACTACGTTTGGAAAAATTTATAGAATAATCTTATTTTTTCTTTATATCTAAAAACGTCTAAACTTCTCTTTCTCTGATATTACCCTAATCTAATGTACGAGTTTCAGTAAATAATATATACTCCGCAACTTCCAACTTCTCGTATAAACTATAAAAATTAGGGCTTTCTCGAGTATATATTTTAACCTTTTCATTTCACACTCGGTACTTATTGCTATGTACGGTTATATAGTAGACTAAGGATGTCTAATTTTAGTAGAAATTGAGGTTACGGGGGATCAAACTCTACCATTAAAACGGTGTCCGAAATGGGATATTTTACGAGAGCACTGCACGATATATACATAGCAATTCTAGAGACTTAACTGAAATATGACCATAACTTAAATATATACCTTCTATAAAAAGTATTTAATTAAATTAAATTCAGAATTTCTAATTTCATTATTGTGTATCTGATGTGATCTTAGTGATTCTCTTAAACACACATCATTCTATTTATGAAACTTATATTTGAAATCCAAATTGTAGTAGAATTATTAATTTTGGATGATAATGTCAGTTTTTAAAGTAAAGATTAAATAAATCATTAAATGTATTTTCTAGAGAATCACTGTGAACAAAACTGTATTCGAATTATCTATTATTCAATCAATTATTAAAAATTTGAAAGTCTGCATTTATTCAAGAAAAGATTACGAGAAAAAGCATGAACAAATTGCAGCTGAAAACTATAACATCTTTTAACATCAGAATAATCACTGAAAGTCGAGGGAGAATGAATTTGCATAAAAAATACTTTAAAAAAACATCACCAAGAAAACCTAGACTTGATCCGCCCGTCATAACCCAATTTTCTAATCCTAAAAATACGAGAGTTTCGGTGAAAAACCTACTCTAAATATTTGAAATACGCACTAATTAATTATTGATAAAAGGCAGAAAAAGAGTAAGTTAATACGCAGTGCATTTTCAGGAGTTTTTTTTAGCATTTTAAACTTAATTTAAATTACAAATACATTTAGAAGCGATAGAACTTATCAAATAATTGAAGACAATGTTATTTAATATTATGTACATCTCATTAGGAATGCCATGGAACAAAAATCAACTCTGAATTTATCACTCGGTTTTAGAAAATTGAGTTGTGGAACAGTGAGGTAGATTGTGAAAAGTATGACATAAAATGCAGATTTAAACACTCTGAATCATCCCGTTACTGGCAAAAAACTTTTAGAAAAACAACATTGTTAGGTTAAATTTAATTAACAAACTATTTTGGTTAATATTCAAATATTACATGAAACCTTGAATCACAAAATAAGAGTTGAAAATGGAACAAAATGGCTTCAAAATTTGTCATGTCCCAACCAGGAATTTAGCATACTTTGTTATGATGTCACCACTGTTTTTGTTTTTTAACTGGCAGCACAGTACAATTTTGAAATTTGAGGTTGGAATACATTAATTATTGTTTTTCTTTTCTTTTCAGAAATTCGACTTTTCAATGTTGTCAAACACTTTTCATTCATGGGAAGGAATTATTTTTGGCATTTTTGTGCTACAAAATAAAATAGAAAAAATAACGTTATAGATTAAGTAACCTGATACTTTTCGTAACAGCTACACTAAATACGTTCTTAGTAAAATATTAAGTATTTTTTTTTGCATTACAGCCTGACAAAGTTATATGCAGAAAGAAAATAATATATGTACTTTATCATTTGAGTAATCTTCTATTTGTGCATTTAGCACATTTTCGTGGTTTTATTTTGAAGATTTTTTCCTTTATTACAACATCGTTGAAAATAATGTAAGTATAATTTAAAAACAGTATTTACGGCAAGTGCCGTGGCATAGTTGGGTAGATGCTCAACTGCGAAACTGGCGTCGCGGGTTCGATTCTCGCCAATTGCAAAATGAATTCAAGAAAATTTATTTTCAATTGGTCCGGGTGTTTGTGATGATTTTTTAAATTTACCTTCCCCATCCTTACTACCGTACCTGTAGACAAGCCTCTAAAATAGACGCTTTGCCGGTAATTCCTTTCAAAAAAATATTATATGTATTAAAAATTATACTATTTCAAAGGATTGTGTTTTTTATTTATTAACATAATCTACTGATGCCATTACTATTTGGGTATTTCAAGTTTTTTTAATCCTGAATTTTTTGCCAGTAAAATGAAATGATCTCCGGACTCGGAATATTGTTTTTGTTCCATGATTTTCCAATTTCATCAGTCTATCAATAAAATATAAAGAGATCATTAGTAGTATATAAAGACGGATAATCTTATATATATATAATTTCATCTAGCATATAAGGTTTTTCTCTTTACTTAGTGATCTCAAGTAAAAGGCTCACCGTTTGGATGTCCTCTCAAAATTGACATTCTCTTTAGATATTTAATTACATTTTACGGGATGAATACATCTTTTCTTACGCAAGTATATATATTTAAATCTTATAAATTGCCAGAAGATAAAATGGTGCATTTCAAATGAGTTATCAAAATAAAATAAAAATTTAAAGTCACTCAACTAAACTAAAACATCACACTCATTTAAAGATACTAAGTTGGTACATGCTACAAACGTAAAATGGAGTTGCATTTACATTTGCAAACAACAAATTCGCAAAGCCGCGACTGTCAAACGGTGTTTCAAATTTCGACTTAAACAAATATGTTGCTACATAGTTGGTTGCTGTAAGAAATCACGGTTAAATTTCATTCAATTGTAGGGTAATATATCCAAAATAAAACAAGGTTTGTTGGATTGAATCGAATTGAACACTGTGTTTGATAATATCCTAAGAAGATGAAACGCGTCACATATTAACATATACATAAATAAATGTGGAACTCAATCCAACAAACCTCGTTTTATTTTGGCAATATTACCCAACAATTCAATATGGAATTCTACCAACTGTCTGTAGTTACAATAAATAAATTTCATTCATTGCCATTTTTCTGGGTTACGATTACGGCGTCCGTTATCAGAGCTGATTTCCTTATGACGCATCGCACAATAACAAGAAAAATGCTGTTTATAAGAGAGATATAAGGTTGGTAGAGAAATGATTCACATATTTAATGATGGCATGTTATCTGTGTGCGCCAATACCCATTTACTTTTGTGTCAGATCTTCCTATACGAGAAAGAGATGAAATTATATGACGACTTCAAACTAGAAGGGAATGCTAATACCTATGTGCGTTTTTAACGCTGTACAATAGGCACAAAAGCTTTTTGTACACTTTTGCTGTCATTTAAAAACTAACTTTTAAGAAATCTATGCAGGTACATCATATTTACAAAAATTAAATCATCTAACAAATGAATCGCCTCTGCGGTACAGATTAGAGTTGTAAATAGCAACATATTGTTTAAAATCAAATTAATATTCGAGAAAAAGTACGTCATGAGGATCTTTTTTTTTAATACATATAACTAAATGTACAAATTATCCAAGAATATAGTATTAAATTCTAAAAAGTTTTTTAAAAATTAATTTTATAATATATATGTAATTTCATATAAGGCAATAAATTTTCGCAGTGTTTGACATTATACGCTCATTTAATTCTTTTAATAAATAGATTGCTTTGAAAGTGGGTCTTCAAAAATGTTCTATTTAAAGTCAGGCATGAAAATGGCAGATTGCGAATTAATGGGTTTATAAACTGTGAACCCAGAAAACTTTTATGCTATAAAATTTTATATAAATCATTGCAAAATACTTTCTATTTGTTGCGAATTATTAAATCTCAACTAAAAGAGTTTCATTTATTGTTTCAGCATTAACTTTGTGGTAAGACATGTTACAATAATTAAAGAAAACACTTCGTTTTTTACCACTTGAGTTTAATTATAGACTACATGTTTCAGAAGCTAAACTTCCATCATTCAGGTCTGTATAATAACTAAAATATAAAATATAAAATTGTTCTATAAATAAGGATAGGGGGAAAGTAAGGGGAAGGGGTTAGTCAAGGAACGGAGTTTGAAAACAAAGGAAAAATTGAAAGCAATGGCGAAGAATTTTGAAACAATATATTATTTAATAAATTATTATTAGAATTCAGGTTTTTTTGTATTTCTAAATTTTCAAGATAATTCATAATTTGGCCTTTATATGGAACAAGGTGTAATAATTTTAATTTATGGGAGTGAAATGAGTGATTAGTATCTATTATATGATTTGCAAATTCCGAAAAATAATTACTAACAAGACCGCTTTGATGTTCTTTGATTCTAATCTTTAAATTTCTCGCAGTTTGGCCAATATATTTTCTATCACAATCTCCACACGAAATTTCATAAACACCACTTTTTTGTAATAAATCAATTTTAGATTTTGAGTTATCGAGGATTTTATGTAAATTATTATTTGTATAATATGCAGGTTGGATATGGGAGGGTAAGATTTTCGAAATATTTTTAGTTATTGAACCCGTATATAAAATTTTTCGCCAAGATTTATTTTTTATTGAATCATTATTAGGTGCTGAATATATGTATTTTTTGGTAAAATTATTTTTAATTTTATTTTTTAACATTTTATCTATTAGCGCGCAATTATACCCGTTGTTTTTTGCTATTAGTTTAATTGTGTTTAATTCACGATTATAATTTGAGTTACTGAGGGGGATATTAATTAGTCTATTTAATAATGAATGGAAACTGGCCATTTTATGTGAAATGGGATGAATGGAATCAGCTGGAATGACTAGTCATTCCAGCTGATTCCATTCATCCCATTTCACATAAAATGGCCAGTTTCCATTCATTATTAAATAGACTAATTAATATCCCCCTCAGTAACTCAAATTATAATCGTGAATTAAACACAATTAAACTAATAGCAAAAAACAACGGGTATAATTGCGCGCTAATAGATAAAATGTTAAAAAATAAAATTAAAAATAATTTTACCAAAAAATACATATATTCAGCACCTAATAATGATTCAATAAAAAATAAATCTTGGCGAAAAATTTTATATACGGGTTCAATAACTAAAAATATTTCGAAAATCTTACCCTCCCATATCCAACCTGCATATTATACAAATAATAATTTACATAAAATACTCGATAACTCAAAATCTAAAATTGATTTATTACAAAAAAGTGGTGTTTATGAAATTTCGTGTGGAGATTGTGATAGAAAATATATTGGCCAAACTGCGAGAAATTTAAAGATTAGAATCAAAGAACATCAAAGCGGTCTTGTTAGTAATTATTTTTCGGAATTTGCAAATCATATAATAGATACTAATCACTCATTTCACTCCCATAAATTAAAATTATTACACCTTGTTCCATATAAAGGCCAAATTATGAATTATCTTGAAAATTTAGAAATACAAAAAAACCTGAATTCTAATAATAATTTATTAAATAATATATTGTTTCAAAATTCTTCGCCATTGCTTTCAATTTTTCCTTTGTTTTCAAACTCCGTTCCTTGACTAACCCCTTCCCCTTACTTTCCCCCTATCCTTATTTATAGAACAATTTTATATTTTATATTTTAGTTATTATACAGACCTGAATGATGGAAGTTTAGCTTCTGAAACATGTAGTCTATAATTAAACTCAAGTGGTAAAAAACGAAGTGTTTTCTTTAATTATTGTAAAAGAGTTTCAGAGGTATTTCCAAAAAAAATAAATCACTGTTATAAACATATCAGTATTGCTTACATTTGCTTTTATTCTTCACAAACTGCATACATACATAACTAACTAACTAACCATCACACCGCTTCTCCGTAGGGGCAGACAAGGAGAATAGAACGCCATACCACTATGTCTTTGTAAACATTTTTCACCTCTTCCACTCATGCATTTCCTCATACATACCCGCCGATTATTTTGACTCATAATCTGACCACTTTCAAGTATTCGACATACCTGAACATGCCAAGTTTTTCTCGGTCTTTCTCCGCTCCTTTTTCCAACTACATTCGCCATATAATTTATTTTACCATTCTTTCCTCACTCTTTGGTTCCACATGCCCAAATCACCTCAACACAACTTTCTTAATTTTATCGATAATCCTTTCCTTATTTCATCATGCATCCTTTTTGCCGCACATTCGTCGGAGGAATCGCATTTCGGGTATCGAAAATATCGGGTAACTGCATACTCATATTAAACGTAAAATATTTTTAAGGCTATAAATGTTAATTTACAATCATCAATTTTAATACCTGACCCCAATAATTACAAGACACAATATTTAGTTCACCTAACTTATTAAAAAATTGCTCTTGTCTGCACAGTACTAAGAATAAGAATTCACTTATAAGAATCTCAATGTCAACCGATGAAATATGGGGTAACTTAGAATTAATAAAAGCCACTTACAAAATGACAAAATATGGACGCTTTTTTATGATAAAAACGCGAGAAAATAATCCTTAATCCTAGGAATATAAAAGATACAAATAATCTTAAGTCCTGGATCCTTACTTTAAATATATCTTAACTGATAATAATGAATACACCAATCACAAAATTGTTTCATTTATACAAAAATTATGAGTCTAATCTTCTTGAGCCTGCCTTAATACAAATTCATTTCAGACTCATTGAGAGTTGGGAGAATTTTACTTGTTAAAAATGCAATATAACAAATAATCATTATTATAAAATACTTAGTTTGCGATAAAAAGCAAAGTGGGCCATTTAATGCAATATCGATTGAGTCATCTCATAAAAAACTTCCGTTTTTGTACATAAATTTGAACCTGCTAGTAAATGAGTCCTTCCAAACTAAACTGTATCTGTAGATTGGGTTCTTTCGAACTATACCTGTATCTGGAAGGTGAGTTGTTCCAAACTAAACTGTATCTGGGGATTGGGTTCCAAACTATACCTGTATCTGGAAGGTGAGTTGTTCCAAACTAAACTGTATCTAGGGATTGAGTTCTTTCAAACTGTACCTGTATTTGAGAGGTGAGTTCCCCCAAACTAAACTGTATCTGAGGATTGAGTTCTTTCAAACTGTACCTGTATTTGAGAGGTGAGTTTCTCTAAACTAAACTGTGTCTGAGGATCGAGTTCATTCAAACTAAACTGTATTTGAAGAATGAGTTTTTTTCACAATACCATTTAAAAAAAATACTGATTTTGTGATCAATTGAAATGATAAAACTGGTAGAAAGTTGGAGAAATCTACTATCCTATGGGTTGAAGGGAGAAAATTAAAATTTCAATAATGTACACAGGGAACAATTGCAAATACACATCGTTTATCTGCGTCATTTAGAAGACGTTAGTACAATCGGCACTTGTTTAACCCATTGATATGTTTTGGTAATAATTTTTAAATTATTCAGGAAACAGAAGTAATTTATGAGGCAACTTAATATTCATATGTATATTTAAAAAAAACTGTTAGTAAACTATTCAAATTTCAACATAAATATTGCAATGAAGAAAAATTACACATATATATTTGATTGCATTTAAAATACAAACAAACTGGCGTAGTGCACTCCAAAGCCTTTTGAAAATTATTTGAAAAGCGGTAATAATTTTTATCACTTTGTCACGCGTTGATCCGCCGTGACATCTTCATTACATCCTTCTTACATTTCATCGAATGTCATCAACTTTCCCCCTTAGCGAAGGGAATATAGGGAATCTCATTTCCACGCGTCGTTTGGAGAGTGTGGTGCGACGGCAGTTCAAGTGTAGAGTTGGAACACAATCAGTATTGTGAAGATAGAGCAGATGAAGCCGAGAAGAACGGGCAGGATGACCACAAACCTCAGGGATCTGAAGAGAAAAGTAAAAAAATTAACAAATTAAAAATAAATTGCAAAAGATCGGTTGCAGGGTGTGCGGGAAAACTATTTTTTGTCTCTAAGCGCCCTGAAGACTACTAACTAACTAACCGACCATCACGCCGCTTCTCCGCATGGGTAGGCAGAGAGAATAGAACGCCACACCACTCTGTCCTTACAAACATTATTCGCCTCTTCCACGTTCATGCATCTCCTCATACTTACCCGCTGATTGTTTTGACTCCTAACCTGACCACTTTCAAGGAATTGGCATACTTGATTGTGCCAAGTTTTTCTCGGTCTTTCTCTGCTCATTTTTCCAATTACATTCGCCTCATAAATTTGTTTTATCGTTCTTTCCTCACTCATTCGTTCTACATGTCCAAACCATCTCAACACACCTTTCTTGATTTTATCGATAATGCTTGTCTCAGCTTTGCATTCCTTCCTTATTTCACTATTCGAACATCTATCATACATCGTTTTGTCGCACGTTCTTCTGAGAGATCGCATTTCGACTGCATTCAGTCTACTTTCATCCTTCTTTTGCCAACTCCATGTTTCACTTCCATACATTAGGGTCAGAACGAGGACTCCGCTGAAGACTACATTTGACCTAATGATAGAATGATTATTCTGAAACTGATTGGTAGTGATGCAGAAAGATGATTCAAAGTAGTATTACACAAAGTAAATGATGAATGATAAGGAGAGTGTTACAGTCAGTAAAATTTACAATTTTTACATCACCACTATGACAAATTGATTTTTTACAGAGGCAGTTGCCACTGATGGTGAATCAGGAGAATTTTCAGTATGAGATCAATTTTACTGACATGTGGCAAATGCCAAGATCGACATAGCCCAACTTTATCATGTAGCTATACAAAATGATATTTCCACATATCGCTCACACACTTTTCAAGAACGTCATAAATCAAAAAACTTTATTTTTCAGGAGAACATTTTTAAAGTTATAAAATATAATACAATGTTTTAAAAATAAATATCAAGCCACTTATTGAACTTTTTACTGTGCAACAGATCTTTTGAGGTTAAACCTGAAGGTTTTTTCTCCATTTGAAAAATATTTAGTACATTTAAAAAAATAATTAAACAATACCTTTTCTTCAAAATGCAAAAACAACACTTTCTGCCTTGTAGCCGGTAAATATTAAGTTAAAAATATGCCTGTTTTGCTCGGATATAGTACATTTTCTGGGCATTCCGAAAACATGCACAACTGAAAATTGGTGATTTTTGATTTGTGACGTTCTTGAAAGAAGTGAGCGATATGTCAGTAATTTTTGCTAGATTTTAAGCAAAAATTAATAATAATTTGTACCCTGGCCAGAGAGATTGAGGTTTAAATTTTGGATGCTACATTGTTATTAACTGATGCCAAACATGCAATAACATAAGTGATATCAAAAGTTTAAAAAAAACCTTCATAAATACAAATGTTTATCGATATATTTGTCAATTTTCATTTTATCATACAGATTATTGTTCTTCTTCTTGGAGTGCTAGCTGTCACACTACCGGTTTGGAGGTCGTCCAGGTGGTCTGGATTCTCTTAAAGAGGAATTCGGGCCAGTCTGTTTTCTTTCATTCTATTGATATTTACTTGCTTATTATGTACAAGGTTTAAAGACCATTAAGTAGATTTTTGTATCGGGAGCTTGTCAGCATTTTCTGATTGCTGGAAGGAAACCACGTTGCGCTCCTCAGGAGAAGGCGGACTGATGACTGACACCAACAGACCTTTCGTTCCACTAGAAGAAGGTTGGGCATTTTGTGTCCTAGCATGGTTCCATATTTTCCATATTTTCATCTTGTTACCTGGTATAAGGCTGTTGTCAGGGGCTGTCAGAATTGTCAACCTCTAGCACACGGGGCACCACGGGTGCTACGGGCGGAGTGCCCGGGAACAGGCTGCTCGACACATCAGGCGTGGACTCCGTGCGCTTGTTCCTACCTGCAACACATCACATATTTGATTTGATTACGCATTTTTATCTATTGTTGCGCGGTATGATCGATAATCCTGAAATTATCCGGAACTGGTCTGTATGTTCCCGATAGTTACCTAAGACAGCGTCAACATAGATTGTTTTACATTTCTATACACAGGACCAACCTGCCGATGGTTATACCTGTAGGAAGAGCTACCGCTATGTTGAACAATATCACCTTGGATATTGACCTGTTCCATGTGTCCGAAGGAGTTTTCCGAAGCGGGATTCTTCTACACCTTTAAGTCTTCTTGCTTACTTTTAATATATACGCCTTGAATATTGTTTGTTATGTATGTATATATTAATTTTTTATTGTTGAATAAATTGAAATTGAATATAACTCCCACAGGGTCAACCGTCAGGCTAGACAGATAGAAATCAAAGAGATACTAACAGCACCACGCCGCGAAACAGAGACAGCTGGAGTTGGCCGGAGTGTTCTGTCTCCTTTTGACGCTTGGTTCAGCGAGGCGGTTTCTCTCATTGCAACACTTCTGATAGTAATCGTAGTCCTTCAAATACCTGCGGAAAAATAAATAAATTTAACAACAAAATGACAAAAGATATATAAAAACTAAAAACTAACTATCACGCCACTTCTCCACAGAGGTAGGTAGAGAGAATAGAATGCCACACCAATCTATCTTTGGTATGTGGTTAACCCAACAGCATACCAGCTGCCATGTCTTGGCAGCTAACAATATTTTATATTCACATATCAGCTGTGGTTTAAGCGACGCCTCTGTCCGTGGATAGTTTATATTATAAAGTTGCTTTATTGTGATTTTGCAAAATCAGTAAAGAAAACTTTTGGTAATGCATTATTTCTTATTTTTTTTATACAAATTTAGTAATGGCACTTGATTAAAGACATCTCAGTAAAGATATATCAACTAATATCAGGTTAAATTCAAAACCTTACATCCCAGGCGTAACGTTTTACTGAGTTATGCTTTCTTGTCAATTTATCACATTTTTGATCCAGATATTCAATAAAATATGTTAGTAATAGTTATATGTACCATATTAATAAGTAAAATAGTAATTTTATGTTTATAACTCGGTTGAATTGGAACGCTTTTGATGCTTCTAAAGTATGAGTCACATGTGAGCGTTGGACTGATTTATACCACAAAAATCAATCCATTTAGTGCATGCTACCTTTTTCTGCAATTAAATATTATTTCTACGTTTGTTCTTGTTTAATCAGGTGCAAAATATAAGTGCGTCATTGTTTGACAAACCTTCCCTCCGGGCGGGGCAATTTTTTTACTTTCAGGAATACATTCAATTAGTATATTTGTATGCATATTTTTAGAAAAGTGTGTGGATGGGTTAAAACAAAAATTATTACTAGGGTATTTAAAGGGTAATTTTTTTAACTATTTTGTTTTTGGCAACACTGATTTTGACAGCTCACGAACGTTTCATGTTTTGTGAACATATGTCGAACATATTCAGTTTGGTCTATAATGTAACCATGAATCGTCTTACAAACAAACAAAGCTTGCAAATCATTGAATTTTATTATCAAAATGCGTGCTCTGTTAAGAAAATTAATCAATTTTATGGTCAGTTTAATCGACCCACTGAAGCGGCTATTCGGGCTATTGTGACTAAATTTCGCACCAAATTTACATTGTTGGACATTAAACCGCCAATATGCTTTTTTTATGGGGCTATGTTAAGGCTCATGTCTATACTAATAAGCTCGCTTCGATTGACGCATTGGAAGATAACATTGAAGCATTGGAAGATAACATTGAAGCATTGGAAGATAACATTGAAGCATTGGAAGATAACATTGAAGCATTTATTTGTGAGATACCGGCCGAAATGTTGGAAAATGTATGCCAAAATTGGACTAAGAGGATAGACCATTTCAGGCGCAGCCGCGGTCAACATTTGAATGAAATAATCTTCAAACATTAAATTATATAGATCGTACTATCGATTCAAATAAAGATTTAGGTTATGTGTTTTTTTTTGAGAAAATTTCCTATAGAAATTTCCCAAAAAATCACCCATTAATTATGGAATCTCATTTCAAACATTACTGAACTAGTTTTCGTATTAGTAAATACAAAATGCATATAAATAGCAATATAGTTACCAAACAGGTGGCCATCGGTTCTCGCTCAGGTACTCCTGGTTATCAGGATGCAGCAGCTTGACAGAGCGCGGCGACATCTTGCACAGGCGATTGTAGTTGACGCACAAGTGGTTCATGCACCACTCCGCCAAGTAGTGGGCGTTGTGAAGCTACAAGAAATAAATTTAATTAAAAAAAGAGGGAATTTGCTCAGAACAATGTATATCAGGTAGTACATGTACATTGAGAATATCAAGATATATGTATTAAATGTTTCAACAGAGACTAAATTGCAAAGAATGATTACGTGTTATGTTTGGTTAGTACTTCTAAAAGCATTTGAATCGTGGACCCTCAAGGTCAGTACTATGAACCGGTTAGAAGCATGTGGCTACATCATAAAATGCTACACATTCCTTGGACCGATCAATGTAAATGTGCTCCAAAGATCAAGAGTAGGAACACAGTTGCTGACTGATATCAAGGTCCGGAAGGTGTCCTATCTGGGGCATGTGCTTAGAGGAGAGAAGTACAAGCTATTGCACCTAATAAAAGACAAAATAGAGGGTCGATAGGGTGTGGGCAGGAGACAGATCTCCTGGCTCCGGAATGTATGAGATAGGACAAGGATCAGAACCGTTGAAGCGCTGTTTAGAGCTGCCCGAGACAAGGATAGTCTCTCAAGTGATAGTCGACGTCAGAGAGAACTGACATGACACACACAGAAGAAGAATATATCATGATATACAGCTTGTCAATTTAGAGTAGAAAATATTAAAAGTGGAACTACGAAATTTGTAGACTAGCAACACCAATATTTAATTGTCAAAAGTATCAAACACATTTTGTTTAGCGTCGGCGTACGAGTTTTCATGTGATATTGATATTTAAATTGGCTTTATGTATTTTAAAAAATTCACTAATTATAAAAACTATTATCAACATGAATAAAACAATAAAAAGTGGCACTAGGGAGGTAATTTTTAACGTTTTTCAACGTTGTTTGGAAGAATGTAAAGCCGAAAATATCTCAATGGATATAACGGACGTTTATAGGCAAACTTCCAAGATGTTTTGAAGTTTTTGCTATTTATTTTTAATTCTGTAATACTTTGAAATGATATATAGACAATGTTGCTTGAAAACACTTGAAAATTACTTTTTATTTGAGATTATGTTTACATGCTGTTTTGACAGTTCTCTTTAAGCATAATGACACTGTAAATGCAGAACACTGTAAACGATATATAAAAAAAATATCTTTAAAACACGAGGAATGTCACCGTCTACATGAAACCACCTTATATTATATTTAAAGTTACATGTTATTATTTTTTTCTACGAACTCGTGTTAAAAAACATTAACAATTCTATCTTTACTGTATGTTTCGATAATAACAATATTTTACTATTAAGTTATGTTTGTATGTTATTTATTGTATTTCATTTAATTTTGAGATCAGTGGGTACCTATCTATATTGCAATGAAAAAATATTTTTGTGTAGTTAATATTTTACAAAATTGTAGGATACACAGCTTTACATTTCCAGCATGTGTTCTATTTTAGTATTGCCATTTAAACAACAGTGGCGCCCTCCCTTGTTTTCTACTCTTTATTGACAGACTGTAACAGCTATATTTTATATATTATGTGCAGAAGAAAAGAAAAATTATTCTCATATAATTAATTTTTATAATCTTTTTCGTAGTTAACAATTTGTGTAATGATTGGTTTGCTTCTGTCATGGCCAGTCTCTACCTGTCTCTATGAAGGCCTGCGTGTAGGTGCCGGATGGCGCACGCCTGCACTGCAGCTACAAGAGAGGGGACTCACCTTGACGGGCTCCAGCAGGCGTGGAGGTGCCGGATGGCGCGCCCCTCACTGCAGCTACAAGAGAGGGGACTCACCTTGACGGGCTCCAGCAGGCGTGGAGGTGCCGGATGGCGCGCGCCTGCACTGCAGCTACAAGAGAGGGGACTCACCTTGACGGGCTCCAGCAGGCGTGGAGGTGCCGGATGGCGCGTGCCTGCACTGCAGCTACATTAGAGGGGGCTATTGAAAGCTGTCCTACCGCATGCCCAGATCTGATACAGAAGTATCTAGGCTTCCTGACAGATCTGCTCTTGCTAAGAATTTTTTTTTTTTAACTAAGTTGCGAAATTTATTGAAAATGTGAAACAATATAAAATTGTATCCCGAATTAACTGTGAATTTACATTTAAAAGCTTTCAATATACCTGTCACTGCCAATCTAAATAAATACTAGATTGTAAGTCCATCACCAAATTTTCTAGAAGTACCCCAGTGTAGGCAGTGAAAGGGATTAGTGTTAAATTAGTGTTTAATTAGTCAGCTAGATCCGATTCTGACTCGACGTTGGCCAGTACACAGACGCCCACAACCCCGACCAGCACAGCAGAAAGACACGGAACAGTGCAAAGAGGGGGCTCACCTTGACGGGCTCCAGCAGGCGTAAAGGGCCTGCGTGGAGGTGCCGGACGGCCTGCACTGCAGCTACACGAGAGGGACCTCACCTTGACGGGCTCCAGCAGGCGTGGAGGGCCTGCGTGGAGGTGCCGGATGGCCTGCACTGCAGCTACACGAGAGGGACCTCACCTTGACGGGCTCCAGCAGGCGTGGAGGGCCTGCGTGGAGGTGCCGGATGGCCTGCACTGCAGCTACACTAGAGAGGGCTCTTGATGGGCTACAGTAGGTGTGGAGGTGCCGGATGGCCTGCACTGCAGCTACACTAGAGGGGGCTCACCTTGACGGGCTCTAGCAGGCGAATACAGGCGTGCAGGGCCTGCGTGGAGTCGCCGCCCGTGGCCAGGTGCTGGATGGCGCGCGCCTCCAGCAGGCTGACGAGGCGCGGCAGGCACAGGCGGTTGGCGAGCTCCAGGGCGGGCGGGCAGCCGGCGCTGCGCAGCGGGGGCACCCAGTCGCAGTACAGGAAGCAGAGCAGCTTGTGGAACGTGTGCCAGCGCACGCCCGGGAACGGGATCTGCCAACCGACCGCAACAATCAACTTGGCACAAATCTCATTCGCACATCGGCTGTCCAAACTCAAAACACAATAAGGGACATTTTTTTGTAGTGCGTTTTTTTTTGCATTTTCGGACTAAGTACATTCTACTTAGTCCAGAAATGCAAAAAAAAGGACTACAAAAAAATGTCCCTTACTGTGTTTTAAGTTTGGACAGCCGACATATAGTGAGCTATGAGTGAGGTCATTGCATTATACCCATTATGAGGTCAAGGGATATTGCATCTCTTAGGCCACTGTGACCATATTAGGTCTATTGTACCCATACTAACTAATTTAAATATAGCCATACTCATACTAAATTGCATTGGTTGGCTGGAAGACGTTGGAAGGCATATAAACGCAGTTTTATTTTTATTGTAACTTACACAAAGGCAAGGTGATCACTCCCGCACTTCAAGGACTAGTCCAGGGTGATATTAAATAAATATGAGAGGGTGATATTAAATAAATATAAGAGTAAAATAACTAATATTTATTTTCACCCCCCTGGGAATCCAACCCAGGACCTCCGGCGCGGTAGCTAAACACGCTAACCATTACACTAAGAGGCGGACAGTCAAAAGAAAGAACATTAATTTTATTAAACAAGGTATTTAACTTTGGTCCACCAGTGATTTGGTTCAAACTTATTTTGAATACAATGGTGAAATAAACAAATATTTGCATAAGGATTCGCTTCAAATGCAAAAATGAAAGTCAGCATTAACTTGTTAAGAATTTTTGAAATTGGATGGAACACTGATTCCCGCCCCTATAAATAGGTCCCCCACTTACGATCTTGGCAGTGCTCTCGCGGAAGTGGCCGCGGAACATGGCTCCCATGGGGTCGCAGCGCGCGGCGAGGATGGCCTTGTGCGCCGACTGCTTGCCGTCCTCCAGCTCAAACACCACGTCCGAGAACAGCCCCCGGTCGATGCACAGCTCCTGGAGCTTCATCCTCATGGTCTGCGCACATATACATCTTCAAGTAACATACGTCAGAGGCAATAGGGCATTTTTACACACTTTCCCGTACTGATTAACCAAAAATTACACATGATCCAAAGTGGGATACCAAAAGATCCCAGTTCATATTTGTATGGAAATCGTAGTACGCAGCTTGGACTCCCCGTCAGCTGAGTCACAGATTTCAGTCCTTTCCAGCTCGCCGCCAAGAACTGACTGACGGCGACCATTCGATAAGCAACAGACCGTAAATCAGATCAAACGACAGCAGAGTAATCTAATTGTCTCTCTCTCTATCCTTGTGGTAATACCACATTTATTAGAGTGAAAGAAATAAGATGTTGCTAGCAGACAAAAATTAACATGCTAATATTTAAGTACGTATATCTCACAGAAACGGCTGATTGTGCTTTTAATCGAAGACGATATTTTGAAACATTT
This sequence comes from Brachycentrus maculatus, assembly GCF_059751285.1. Taxonomy (NCBI): domain Eukaryota; kingdom Metazoa; phylum Arthropoda; class Insecta; order Trichoptera; family Brachycentridae; genus Brachycentrus; species Brachycentrus maculatus. The sequence continues at coordinate 289,281 of NW_028281307.1, read as the reverse complement.
AGAGATTATCAATTTTAAAAATAAAAAAGGGAAAATTTTCTCTTATATTATTTTTAGGATTACAAAACAATATGTAGTAAGTAGCTCGTATAATACCAAAGTTATCAAATTAAAATTCATATGTGGGGAATCTCAATGCCCTGTTAGAGCCGGCTAGGTTAAACAAGTAGCCGGAATCAATGCCAGAGGCGGCCATTTGCCGGATATAAACGAGGTTTTTACACCTAAATAAAATGAATTATAATGATATCAATGAAACATATAAATTGTATGCTGAGATCTTCTGAATTACTGAATTGTTCAACAAACAAATCAATTACCCCACTCAATGGCTCACACTATACTATATAGATGTATTCAAAACTTAAGGATTTTGTCCAACTTTGGTAAAAAGCAACATTTTTTTTTAAAGACATGACAATAAATACAAGGGTCATTTGAATACTCACCGTGGCATAGAGTTGCTTGGCTTCGTCGCTCATCACCTGTTGACTGTTCTGTATTGCAGTCAGTAACTTACTCAAGTGACTCAGTTCCAGAAATTCTGCAGCTTGACGAATTTCCTACAATAATGTATTGCAAACTTTAGATCTTTCCTACAATAACGTATTACAAACTGTAGATCTTTCATACAATAACGTCCGCATTTGTTCGCCTCCGTGGTGTAATGGTCAGCGTGTTTAGCTACCGTTCTGGAGGTCCCGGGTTCGATTCCCAGGGGGGGTGAAAATAAATATTAGCGATTTCACACTGTACATAATATTTATTTAATATTACCCTGGACTGGTTCCTGAAGCGCAAGAGTGATCGCCTTGCCTTCGTATAAGTAATGATCAAGATAACACTGCGTCAATTCGATGCAGTGCCCTATGCACCATTGGGTGCGGATATGGGTTATAAGTAAGTACAATAACGTATTGCTAACTTTAGATATTTCCTACAATAACGTATCGCAAACTTTAGATCTTTCCTACAGTAACGTATTGCAAACTTTGGACCTTTAAAAATATATATATTTAGATAAGAGTATTATTTGATCACGGTACAAGCCAGTCTGATAATATTGGTTATGTGAACACATTGTTTGCGGAAAACGCTTAAAAGCGTCATTTACATATTTTTGGTAGAGAGCAGGAGACGCTTATAAGCGTTCTATTTTGATTATTTTTGGTAGAGCGCGAGAGACACTAAAAAACATTGTACAGACTGGAATTGAGTTTGCGGTTACTTGTGATTAGTATACTGAGGGTCGGGCGGCAGACTATTTGAGTATAATTAGGGTCGGGGTTGATGAAAAAAACCTCCTGACGACAATGTGTTCAAAGCAGGTCATTAGTCAATTTACGTAAGAAGTTAAAGCTATAGAAAATACATTTTTTGGTTATTAAAAAAGTGGTTAATTGCGAGAAAATATCAGATACTGTGAGATTAGAACTGTGACTGTGAAATTGTGAATCTTAAAATTCCCGCTAAATTTGTCCTTCTGTTCTCAAACACAGTAAGAAGTACTATTTTTTGACATATCATCAAAGATAAAGAAGAATATGGAAGTCTGGGCATTTACGGGGTTGACGACTATCATAGGCTGGTTTAAGTGAGTATCACTTTACACACAATTTTTTTTTGTTTCTTTTCATCTCACCAATAGATGTCTCTAGTGAAGTTCTAGTGATTCAAGAACAATGTTTCAAAATTGGTTCATGTATATATAGAATTTCCAATAATTTGAGTAGTAGTTGTCAATAATGGGTAGAATTAGTGAATGTTACACGTGTGTAAAGTGATCACTTAAACCAGCCTATGACGGTTGTCAGCCCCGTAAATGCCCAGACTTCCATATTCTTCTTCATCTTTGATGAGATGTCAAAAAATAATTTGAAAATAACTCCTGTAATTGGAGATAATCCAGATTTTGTGAACAAGTATTCGGACACACTCAAAATGTTGCACAGTAAGAAGTAGCTCATAATAGGTCGGCCAGGACAGAACGCATATCGAAGTGTGTCAGATCAACTCGATTGCACATATTTTGAAGCTGTTCTAATAACCAACTTCACAATATCAGCATTAAATAAACTATTGCAGAAAACGAGTTTAGTTTGCATTTTGAGCACTAATGTTTGGTGACGTGCGATATGGGCAAACAAAGACACCAAAGTGTCTTAAATCAGTGGCTTTTGCCTGAATTGTGATAACATGTATGTGAACGTCAAAATGAGTGCTTAATAGACTAAACTGACTGTTGCCAGTCAAAAGGGTGTGAATGAATAATGGCCACTTCTCAGGAGACACATTTGAAGTGCTTGAACTCCATCAGGTAGTCATGAACTCCATCAGGTAGTCATGAACTCCATCAGGTAGTCATGAACTCCATAAGGTAGTCATGTTGTTATACTGTTTTATGGTAATCAGATGAAATAAAATCTAAGCAATACACATACTAATTTGAGTGCTTGAACTCAATCAGGTAGTCATGAACTACATCAGGTAGTCATGTTGCTAAACTGTTTTATGGTTATCAGATGAAACAAAATCTTAGTAAAATACTAATGCATAATATGTCAAAGTACTTGACTACCTATCTAAGTTATAGTGCTCCAAATTCGTACCCTGACAGGTACCCATTTATCACTCATACCTTTTTGACTGACATACATGAACATATTGTTTAAAATTAAACCATTTTAATTGAACAATGGTGTTTTTTTTACATCTCACCAATAGATGTCTCTAGTGAAGTTCTAGTGATTCAAGAACAATGTTTCTAAGTTGGTGTTTTTTTCCACAATAATTGAAATATTTTAAATAAAATAAGTGATTTTTTACAACTTGTTCATATTACACCAAATTCAGAATATCATCATGATTTTAATTTAATAAAGACGATTTTACGTATAATCATCCAATTTGCATATAGTTTTTTTTTTTTTAATATTGTTTTTTTTTTATTATTTACACAAATATTTCAATTTCATGCTATTTCTGTGAGCCTAAGCAGCTCATTATTAGAAATAGGTAACAAATTATGGTAGAGTGGGTTCGAACCGAGTAACTCTGACTTAAGAGTCCGCGACACTAACCACGGGCCCACAACCAGACACGTTTACTAATCATTGCCAATAAAAACATACCTTCACCCATTTAATGAAACTATTTGATAGTAATCAGTAAAATTCTTGTCAAAAAGTATAAAATTGTCTGAGGTAAAACATTTTTTGTCGCGAAATGTACATCGGTTTATTTGTTTGCAGTCGATTTGCAAGTTTATTTGGTTCTTGAAGTAGATATATTACTTTATTTATGGTACATGTTGTAAATGAATCGATAATACGAGATCTGACGTCAATATACTATGATGCAAATAGTATGGATGACATGTCGCTCACTCCTTTCAAGAACGTCATAAATCAAAAATCGTGAATTTTCAGTTGTGCATGTTTTCATAATGCCCAGAAAATGTACTATATCCCAGAAAAAGAGGCATATTTTTAACGTAATATTTACCCGCTACAGGGCAGAAAGTGTTGTTTTTGTATTTTGAAGAAAAGGTATTGTTTTCTTTATTTTTTTTAAATAAACTAGTTATTTTTCAAATGGAGAAAAAACCTTCAGGTTTAACCTAAAAAGATCTCGGCTGTCCAAATTTAAAACACAGTAAGGGACATTTTTTTGTAGTACGTTTTTTTTGCATTTATGGATTAAGTAGACTCTACTTAGTCCAAAAATGCAAAAAAAAACGTACTACAAAAAAATGTCCCTTAGTGTGTTTTAAATTTGGACAGCCGATCTGTTGTACAGTAAAAAGTTCAATACGTGCCTTGATATTTAGTTTTGATTAATTGTATTATATTTTTTAACTTTAAAAACGTTCTCCTGAAAAATCAAGTATTTTGATTTATGACGTTGTTGAAAGGAGTGAGCGATATATTACAATAATTCTAATATTTAAACCTATAGGTAATAAGTGAATATAAATATAACATTCTGAAATTCATAACTGTCAAGCAAAAAGTTATCTAAATTAAACCGTTTGTAAACGGATGGTTGACAAATACCGAAAATAATATAAAACATCTTAATAGAAAATAGATCTGTAAAAAGTAATCCTTATCTAAATTATTATCTAAATTAAACCGTTTGTAAACGGATGGTTGACAAATACCGAAAATAATATAAAACATCTTAATAGAAAATAGATCTGTAAAAAGTAATCCTTAATAAGTTTTAAACAAAATGTTTTTACTTCTTGAATGTTTTTTGCAGATACTTTATGGCACATTTTATAAACTTTATAAAATAAAACAACTTTGTTTTAACCGTTTTTTATTGGTACACTTTTTCCAACCGGTTTCGACAAGAACCTTGTCATCCTCAGGGTTTATGTACTAATTCAACAACATTGAAATACTCATAGTTAGGTTATAGTTAATTACCCTTCCCTTATGATAGCAAAAACTTCCACGCACTCCGTACACCATATGAAAATGTAATTTAAAAAACGGGAAAAAACTCCTAAATGTTGCTTTTATTGAGCATTGCGCAGCGAATACGTCCACTCCGGATGACAACTTGTATTGTAAAATTATTTATCATATTTACACTAAAAAACTTAAAATGCTGATTTATAAGTGCCTTATAGTAGTTAGAAGTTTATATAAAATTGTTGAAATTAATATTTGAAAAATCCTATTCATAATAGCCTCTTTACAATAAAAAATTGTAAAATGACCGAAAGTAATAATTTGTCAATCAAAATTAATTATTTACCGACCGTTTGTGAATTTTATTACCGATTAAATAATTGGTTGCTTTTGATAATGAATCGATATTTTAAATGAGAGCTATTGAATGATTTCTAAACTAATTCACAGAGTGCAAACACAATGTCCAAAAAAATATATTTTGAGTCCCAATGGCAGCCATTTAAAAATGGTTAATTTCCAATTTATGAGAAAGATAATTCGTAATATATACGTTGTTTTTTTAAAACACAAATAATTACCTAACTACCTTTAAACTTATTTAAAAAATAATACATATATTATTAAAATGTCGGGTAAATGAATTAAAATTATCAACCTGTGAAGTTTGAAAAAAAAGGTTAGTGCATCAACGGATTAACTATCACACTGCTTCTCTGCAGGGTTAGGCTGAGAAAATAATTATGATTTTCCAGAAGGTCCAAGTTACGCAAGCTAATACGAGTGCGGGTGTGTAACCTTGAGTGCCCTAGCCATTACTGCTATTTTTCTTTTTAAATTGCTATTTTTCCTCTAATATCTAATAATTTGGGATGCAGGACTGATCACCTTCCCTTCGTGTAGTAAGAAATTGAACAAACATATCGTTGATGCGATGCAGAACCCTATGCACCATATGAATGCATAAAAGGTCACAATTTTTTTTGTTTTTAAAGATAAATATTTGTGTTTTTATTAATTACAAAAGTACTTCAAATTTAAAAAAAATGCATGAACGTGGAAGAGGCGAAGAATGTTTGCAAAGACAGAGTGGTGTGGCGTTCTATTCTCACTGCCTACCCCTGCGAGGAAGTTGCGTGATGGTTAGTAAGTTAGTTAATTACTTCAAATTCATACTATTTCTATGAGCCTAAGCGGCTCATTATTAAAAATAGGTATCAAATTGTGGTAGAGTGGGGGTTTCGAACCCAGAAACTCTGACATCAGAGCCTACGACACTAACCACGGAACTACAGCCCGATACATTGGTAGCATAAAGAGATTTCATTGTTATTTCAAATTATCTCAGATTTAAATGGCTGCCAGTTAGGAAGTTGAAGGTTCGACTAGGAATTTGTATCTAATGACATAGAGAACAGATTGATATTGAGAAATTACCAGAAATAATCCAATGTTAGGAGCGATCTGTGCAACAAAAACCAACAAGAAATACAAAACAGGAAATAAATTATTCATTTTGTGCGAGATTCTACAGGGTCGCCATACAAACAAACCGATTAAGAATATGTTTTATTATAAGCTAAATAAAAAATTGAAAATCATGTTTTCAGGCGGGTCTCAAGTATGTGGATACAATCCAGGATTCGGACATCACATACAAATGAAAAGAGTCTCTGCTTAATAAAAGCTTTCCTCATTCCAACATAGATGGCTGTTTCTGAACTCACTTGTACTCTTGAGATTTATCAATATATCTAGAAGTTCTAAAAATTTGATAAGTGTGGTTGTCAATCATGGGTAGAATTGGTGAATGTTATACATCGCTCACTCCTTTCAAGAACGTCATAAATCAAAAATTGTCAATTTTCAGTTGTGCATGTTTTCGGAATGCCCAGAAAATGTACTATATTCCAGCAATTGAGGCATATTTTTAACTTCATATTTACCCGCTACAGGGCAGAAAATGTTGTTTTTGCATTTTAAAGAAAAGGTATTGTTTAATTATATTTTTTAAAAATACTAAATATTTTTCAAATGGAGAAAAAAAAAATCAGGTTTTACCTAAAAAGATCTGTTGCACAGTAAAAAGTTCAATAAGTGGCTTGATATTTATTTTTAATACATTGTGTTATATTTTTAAACTTTAAAAACATTCTCCTGAAAAATCAAGTTTTTTAATTTATGACGTTCTTGAAAGGAGTGAGCGACATGTGTAAAGTGATAACTTTACCAAGCCAATGATGGTCGTAAGGCCTGTAAATGCCCAGACTTCCATATTCTTCTTTCTCTATGTTGAGATATCTATATCCACATATTAAACCGAGAATTTTTCCCGTTTGGATTTTTGATAATGGTGAACGTTGCATGTAGTTAAAAGTGAATACTTAAGCCAGCCAACGCCAGGTCGTAAGCCCTGTGAATGGCCAGATTAACATATTCCCTTCACACAAAAAGATGCTCACATTCTTTCCAAGTCTAATGTATCAATTTTATTTGAAAGTAGATGACTTTAATCTGTTGGTGTATGGCGGCCCATTATAGAAAAGAGTGTGTGGGTAAATTAAAATATTACACAGAAAAAGGCAGATTTAAATACAAAATACATATTGTAATAAAGATTTTACAAACTTGGAAAATCAATTTTGCAAAACACAATATATTTTCATTTATTGATTCCGCAGGTGGTCAAATCGATCCAATTTTAATTTTAGTTTTACTTAGTAAATACCACTATTTCTTAAAATCTATTGTGATACGTGTTTTTATGCATTTTAAATAATAAGAAATATTTTTTTTAGATTATCTAATTGCATTGTAAAATCTTTAAAACAATAAACAAAAAGGATAGATAAATAATCTCACGAGACGAGTGAAAAATAAAAATCAGATTTTGAAAATATTGCTAAAATATTTTAAGGGTCAAATGAAACTTCATTAGGAAGGAGTATGCAAGCAATTACAATAGCGACAATCTATTAGTTAATATTTTATTTACTATTACATCCCATTCAGGCAAAATTTATGAACCGTAACCTTTTACGCTCTCTTTTGGCTATTAACTGCATCCAATGGTGCATAGCACTGCATCGTATCGACACAGTGTTTTGTCAATCGCTAGTGTGTTGGTTACCGCATTTGGCTACTGTGTCGAAAGCTTCCAGTATGATTTCTGGAGAGGCTAAAATAAATATAGGTGATTTTTCACCCTAATATATATTCAACAACACTCTGGACTGGTCCTAGAAGCGCAAGACTGATCACCTTACCTTCATATGACTAACGATAAAGATAATACTGCTTCAATATGATGCAGTGCCCTATGCACCATTGGATGCAGACGAGGGTTGGAAGGAGAATTATATAAGGTCATGGTGTACCAGTCCAGGGTAATGTTTTATGGTATAAACATTAGATTGAAAAATCACAGATATTTATTTTGACCTTCCTGGAAATCGAACTCGGTACCTTCATCTCAATAGCTGACACAGTAACCACTGTACTCTTTAGGCGAACAACAATTGACATGAGCAGAATTGTCAATGTTACTTAAATTGATATTATTTATTAAAGAGGAAGATCTACTTCTACTATCCATAAAGTCATTAAATAACAAATGTATAAAGAGCTGGTCATATTTGGATAATTGAGATGGGTAGCTTTGAAATAGATTTTATCATTCGGCCATGTCATACACTATTGCACGATTTATCATGGACAAATTAATGAAATAATAAATTTCAAATTTCAAATTGTAAATATCGCTCACTCCTATCAAGAACGTCATAAATCAAAAATCGTCAATTTTCAGTTGTGCATGTTTTCGGAATGCCCAGAAAATATACTATATCCCAGCAAAAGAGGCATATTTTTAACTTAATATTTACCCGCTACAGGGCAGAAAGTGTTATTTTTGCTTTTTTAAGAAAAGGTTTTGTTTGATTATTTTTTTTAATGTACTAAATATTTTTCAAATGGAGAAAAAAAAACCTTAAGGTTTTACCTCAAAAGATCTGTTGCACAGTAAAAAGTTCAATAAGTGGCTTGATATTTATTTTTAATACATTGTTTTATATGTATTTTCAAACTTTAAAAATGCTCTCCTGAAAAATCAAGTTTTTTGATTTATGACGTTGAACGATATGTATATGATGAAACATTACAAAAAACCTATTTGTTGAATACTGCAATACAGCATTGGTTCATTATTTTGCCTCAATGAGAATTGCCTAAAATCATTTCTTTTAGTGGTATTGGAAAACCGTTGTTAAAGATGATTTTTTATCAAATTGTTTTCTTTTAGACGCAGGGAATTTGAGTTAAATATATGATAATGTTGGCATCAATCATTACCTGCATCTCGACCAGTTCGTTGTCCAAATTTCCAGTGTATATGAAGCGGAGGCACTGCTGCAGGGCGTTGGGAGTGATGGCCTTACTCAGGGTGATGATGGTCTGGGTGGGAGTCTGTCCGGCTACGGTGGAATCGTTCTTTAAACAAAGAAAAAACATTAAAATCAATCAAATTGTGACAAAGAAGACCTTAACACACTAAAGTATTTTTACATTATTAAAAAAATTTATACTATTACTTATTTTTTTTTACAAAAATGTTAAAAATATTAGTACATAACCACTCACTCACTTTCGGTAAGTGGTTATATACTAATATTATTAAAAATTTTGTAAAAAAATAAATAAGTAAAAATGACTAACATCAAAGTAAATGCTTTAAATATTAATAATATTGAGAATAAATTTTTTAATTTTTTTTTTGACATCTCATCAAAGATGAAGAAGAATATGGAAGTCTGGGCATTTACGGGGCTGACGACCGTCATAGGCTGATTTAAGTGATCACTTTACACACATATAACATTCATCAATTCTACCCATTATTGACAACCACACTGCTCAAATTCTTGGAAGTTCTATATGTATGAACCAATCCAGAAACATTGTTATTGAATCACTAGAATTTTACTAGAGACATCTGTTGGTGAGATGAAAAATTAAAATAAAGTATTTTTACACCTGCGGGGCGCTAGTGACGGGATTTGATAATTATGTACATAAGGTAAGGAGTTTAACAAAGAGATTGGTACATAATATTCATATAAAAACATTTAATAATATGTACCTTCTTTTCTGACTTTGAAATGAGGCCCGTCCCTTTCTCGTCCTTCAGCATGAATCGACCGAACGGGTAGAAATACCTTTCCCGTCCTAAGTGTGTTAATATCGGAGAGTGACAAGTGACAGGGCACACCTAGCCCCACATAAACAAGTGGCAGGTCACACCTTACACCACATAAACAATTGTCAGGTCACACCTTGCCCCACACAAACAAGTGGCAGGTCACACCTTACCCCACTTATACAAGTAGCAGGTCACACGTTACCCCACATAAACAAGTGGCGGGTCGTAAATTAGTGACGGGTCATACCTTGACTACTCTGATGGAGATGAAAGCCGGATGGTTGAGCTCCTTGTAGTACTCGGGGCACTTTCTCCCCGTCTCTGTAGATGGCAGAATCTGGCAAGAGCGACGCTTCATCTGGTCCCAAACCCTGAGAAAAAAAATGACAACCATTTGTATGAGTTTTTATATATATATATAAAGCATTGCATATACAGGGTGACCTTTATTTATTATAACTGGAGAGATATCTGAGTTGGAAAGTTGTGATTTAAATTGTTACTTACTTGTTAGCTTTGACCTGGTCTTGTCGGATTAGATATTCCGTGTCCTCATTGAATTCACCGGCAGTCGCTTCACCAAATGAACTCACCTATAAACAAAATCATATTAGAGTTCAAGAGTTATGAAATTTCAGTTAATGATGTCAATAAAATATATAAATTGTATGTTAATACATTTTTTGCAGCTAAACCTTAAAAGCGTCTTTTGCACACTGTTGGTAAAACGCGAGAGATGCCAAAAAACTTTTTACAGATCGAAATTGTGATTACGTTACTTGTAATTAGTTGACGACTCTAATTAGTATCCAAATTAGGGTGGGGTTGATGAAAAAACTGCCTAACAACAATGTGTTAAATTTCTGGTACAAAAATACGTTTTGCAGAACGCAATTACAAACCATCATTTGAACCCATTTGAGCTCGACATAACACCATGTATATATAACCTGACCACACTACCACAGGTGTGCCTTACCATGCTGGACTCGCTGGAGCTGCGCGCTCCCATGTCTCCCGACTGCTGGGTGGACATCTCCAGCGTGAGCAGCTTGTAGAAGGCGGAGCAGCCGGCGGCCACCACACAGCGGTGGCACGGCAACCCCACCGTGCCCGACACTAGCACCAAGTCCGTGTAAACCTGACCAAAAATTAGCTTTTAGTACATCATTACAATAGTAATAATAACTAGAGCAAACATATTGTATCATGTTATGATGTAAAAATATGGGGCATTTGTACATCATAACAATGATAAAATATGAGCAAATATGGGGCAATAAATCGTCAATTCTCAGTTGTGCATGTTTTCGGATTGCCCAAAAAATGTACTATATCCCAGCAAAAGAGGCATATTTTAAACTTAATATTTACCCGCTACAGGGCAGAATGTGTTGTTTTTGCATTTTGAAGAAAAGGTATTGTTTCATTATTTTTTTAAATATACTAAATATTTTTTAAATTGAGAAAAAAACCTTCAGGTTTTACCTAAAAAGATCTGTTGCACAGTAAAACGTTCAATAAGTGGCTTGATATTTATTTTTAATACATTGTATTATATTTTTCAACATTAAAATCGTTCTCCTGAAAAATCAAGTTTTTTTATTTATGACATTCTTGAAAGGAGTGAGCGATATGGGGCATTTGTACATCATTACAATGATACAATATGAGCAATACGGGGCATTTTTACATCCTCATGATAAAAATCTGAGCCAGTACAGTGTATTTATACGTTATAACAATCTGAGAAGTACAGGGCATTCTTCGATTAGGAATATATCATTTTTCCTCTTATTTCATACCTTGTCATTTTATCTATACAATCTACAATCCCGACAATGTCAGAGAGCAGTGAAGGAGGGTCAACTCACCGGACTAAGATAAAGATTGGTCATATCTTCTGTGTACGAGCTAGGAACTATCACCACTTCAGGGGGTCTCGGCTTGGGTGGCTTGAACGGTGCCTGGAAAAACAATTATGCATTAGATGGATAGACTCACGCATTCGTGGAAGCCTGGACCTAACAAACATAAATAGGAAGGTAAAAGAAAGACAATTGAGATGGTATGGGCATATAGGACGCAAAGACCCTGAACATGTCGTAATCCAGGCAATAGAATCTTCCTCGAAAGATATCTAGAGGAGTACTAAAAAATTCATAGATGCTGCAAAGAGAAAACATGGTTCGAAGAAATTGCCTAGGTGACGAAGGACCTACAACCTGAGGACGAGGAGAGCTGACCCCAAAGGTCTACAAAGACGATAAGTTGGGATGTAGTCAGAAAGAAGATTAGATAGATAGATTTAAATTTTAAGATGGAGACATTGGGAGAACAAAAGGGGTGTCGGAAGACCCCAAAATAGATGGTCCAATGACATAGTCCCTGTGGGGGGTAAAAACTGGCAGCAAGCAGCAACCAACCGGAGGAAATGTTGTATATATTTGTAGTAGTATTTGTAGAAATAGTACATATTTGCCAAATTTTTCATTTTCATTTTCTCGATTTTTAGTTTTCTGTTAAAATCAAATATTTGTAGTTTATATTCGCACTTTTAATCAAATTTTATTTCTGATAATATCAATTGTATTCTTGCCAGCGGTTTTATTATGACCTAAATTATAATCTATACCCACACACAGGCCATGCCTTTAGGGGATCTTTTTTATATTAATATTTATATTTTTTTGTACTTGTAATTATGATGTATTGTGAGTGAAGTGATTAAAAAAAAAAATAATAAAAGTCCTGTGGGTATCCAGACATATAGATTGTCCTATTCTTATTGAAAGCGAAACAGGGATCACTGGGCAGGCAGAATGGAGACGTCTGAAGGCGTTTGAGATGTGGTGCTACAGGCGTATGTTGGGGATTCATCGGTGGGAACATGTAGGGAATAACGTCTCGTAATGGTACCTGACACAGCGGACGCTGCACCCGCTTGAGGTTGGTCATCCAGCATCGACGCGGATGGCGTTCTTGAACACCTCGTTCACCCCGTAGTAGGTGAACACCGACGTCTCGTAGTAGTACACGCACGGGCGTAGAGGGAAGGGCTCACCTGACACAGCGGGCGCTGCACCCTCTTGAGGTTGGTCATCCAGAAGCGCTGCTGCCTACGAGCCAGCAGGGCGGCGCGGATGGCGTTCTCGAACACCTCGTTCACCCCGTAGTAGGTGAACACCGACGTCTCGTAGTAGTACACGCCCAGCTCCTGCGCCAGCGCGCGCCCTTGCTCCGGCATCACCAGGTCGCTCTGTCTCGTAGCCCTGTCAAACCATGTCCTCAATTCAACGTGTTTTATTGCAGCACATGTTTGGCAAAATTACTAATATTTCAATTACGTATATTGAAAGCTGTCCCACCCCCACCGCATGCCCAGATCTGATACAGAAGCATCTAGGCTTCCTGACAGATTTGCTCTTGCAAAGCAATTTTTTGTTTTTAATAAGTTGCAAAATTTATTGAAAATGTGAAACAATTTAAAATTGTATCCCGATTTTACTGTGAATTTACATTTAAAAGCTTTCAATACACCCGTCACTGCCAATCTAAATAAATACAAGTTTTTAAATCCGTCACCAAATTTTCTAGAAGTACCCCGGTGCAGGCAGTGAAAGGGATTAGTATTTAGTTCAATTAGTCAGCTAGATCTGACTCCGACCCGATGCTGGCTGATACACAGACGCCCACAACCCCGACCAGCACAGCAGACAGACACGGAACAGTGCAAAGACATTAACAGAGAATGGTCAGTCATCGCATTTCCACTCAACCATTATCGACACTCTATTTTGGATCCCTTTCACAAGTAATAACACATATATACGTATATACACATATATTTTTCACATATTTTTTTCTTAATTCACGCCCATCACAATCCTAACAAACGATGGAAATAAATAAATAAAAAAAAGAACAACCGTATCTCACAACCTGGCACAAAATCCTAACCACGACACTGAAAGACAATAATAACACAACGCAGTACATTACACTCTTATGATGCAGCACTACATGCAGCACTAAGTACGTATAAACCAGCCCTTGGCGAATTTGAATTTGAAGTTCTTTAAATAATATTTATTTGAAACCCTTTCCCTAATTAACTAACTAACCACAACGCCGCTTCACCACAGGGGCAGGCAAAGATAATAGAACGCCACACCACTCTGTCCCTGCAAACATTCTTCACCTCTCACATTCATGCATCTCCTCATACATACATACCGATCATTTCGACTCTTGACCTGACCACTTTCAAGTATTTGAAATACTCTATCGTTTTCCTCAGTCTTCCTCCGTTTCTATTACCGACCACATTTGCCTCATAAATTTGTTTAATTATACTTTCTTCACTCATTTGATTCACACGCCCAAACCATCAAAACACATCTTTCTTAATTCTATACATAATGCTTATCTCAGCCTTGCATTATTTCCCTAGATCACAATTCAAATATTTACTGTCCAATGTTTTTCCACACATTCATTCTCTCTAGAAAACAAAAATTTACAACATAAGAAAGAAAAAATGGTGTTAACCCTTAGAGTGCGAACCATCGATAGATGGACTCTCTATTAATGCGTATAAAGTGCGGAGCGTCGGAATAGCGACTATTGCGCAATTTGATTTAGGTATCGACCTGTACGGACGTGTCTTAGCGCGCGCATGTATAACGTTTTTAATAAGTTAATTACATTTATAAATAACCATTTAAAATTATTTTGCTGTGAATTTAACATTGATTTTTGTATTTTTTTAAGTAAAAGTTTTTTTATTTCTACCCACAAAATGTCAAATTTGTCAAGTAGTGATGATGAAAAGCAATTAGCAATTTATGCAAAATATGCGAAAATAAGCTCAGCACTATAAGGGTTAACCTGTTAAGGGGGAGTTTTCGGTTTTCTGCAAGTGCTTATAACCTAGTAAATTTTCCTTGTTGCGTTTTGTTTAGGATAAAATAATATTGACAGAGGCTAGTGCTATAGTCCGCCTCCATAGTATAATGGTCAGCACGCTCGGCTACCATTCTGGAGGTTCCGGGTTCGATTCCTTGGGGGGGTCAAATAAATATAAGTGATTTTTTTACTCCAATATTTATTCAAAATCACCCTGGACTGGTACCTGAAGCGGAGGGCTGATCACCTTTCCTTCATGTATTAATGATCAAGATAACACTGCGTTTATATGCAGTGCCCTATGCACCAATGGGGTGCGGATAAGGGTTTGAAGAAGAAGAAGTGCTATAGTATGCGTTGAATACCTGACGAAGGGGCTCCTGTCCCGGAAGTAGGAGAGGTAGGCCTCGTCCCGGTACATGTAGCGCAGGTCGTTCTTGCAGCCGACCAGCAGCACGGGCGTGTGCGGGCAGAACTTGCGGATCTCCGGGAACCACATGGCCCCGCAGTTCCGCAGCGAGATGGGGTTCGTGATGGAGAAGCACAGCAACACCACGTCGGACCTGCAATACAATACACACACAACTTACAATTCTCTTAGTGGTTTGGCCGGAACCTGCTCGCAATTCATTTTGAAATGGGAACGACTTCAAGTGTGAGTTCCTAACATAACAAACGCAACCGCGCAGTTGCAATTGATACTTCTCGGCGACGGACGCGTCTTAGTGCGGCTCTTTGCTACTCGCTTTATTTGTGCTACCGACTAGGAACACACCAATTCAAGAGACCACACCCTGATCCCAGCGCTGGATCAAATATCAAGCAAGCATAAGAGAGGTCAGTTCTTTTATTTCATTTTGTAGTGCTAGCATCTATCGGATTGCCGTCCCTTTGTCTTGGGAGTTCCGAGTATATATCATCGGACCATGGCTTGAGGGGGATTTCACGACTCCAATAACCATCACTACATTTCCTTGGTTTAGAATCGTCCTCTTGGTAACAGGGAGAATATGAGATTCTCTCTGTATTTCTAACGTAAGTGTCGGTACCACGTGGTGGCCATTTACTTGAAGACACTGAAATCATAGGTTCCACTTGTTTATTCACACGTGCAAAAACAAAGGTCATTCGAGCATTTAGTTTTATTTTTTTGTTTAGTTTCATACTGTGGCGAATCCACTTAGTCTTATAATTTATCTCCTTATCGACAGTGCAAAAAACATGATTGCACTAATTAACATATTGCACTGGAGAATTTTTACAACAGGAACACACCCAAATGCTAGCAAGGACATTGAGCAACTGGCGGGACAGAATTGTACCTGCGTTAGTACATATCCCGGCCTATTACACTAGCCAACAATTTACAATGTTTATTTTGTAACTGTCATGAAAATACCTGATCTTTATACACTTTGCATAGCTGAATTCAAAAACTAGAGCAAAAAAGCATGTAGCACGTCAGATTTTTTACTTTTGAATATTTTTAAATTCTGATGTTGACTGAAGTTTATCTTATTATTTATGTATCAATATATACAAACATATAATGCTATCGTATTCAATACTGATAAGTTAATGTACTTCCACTGTTACTCCATAATTATCAATACTTTTTTTCAATTCCTTAGACCTTAGACTAAAGCATGTCTAGATACCAATGACTATTACGGTTTCAACGTATGGGGTCCATACAAACAATAATATGACTGTTACATCAAAACTTGACGTGATACAAGCTTGTCACCATATAGACTTGAGAATGAGAATGAGAACGATTAACTTAGTCCAAATCAGTCATCAAAATTTCAGTTACAAAATCATTGTTAGCCAGTGTTATTATTCAAACAACATAATGGTACAATGTGGCGACATATAGTCGCCAACCGATTTACTGGGGAATTCACCATGTCGACATATTCCAGCCATTCGAGTGCAAAGGGTGCAAGGGGTTTTTGAAAACTAGGGTACCTACTTAAAATGGAGGATAGGGCGCATTTTTAAGGGTGTCGTACTTAGAGCGATTTCAGTTTTTATTTAAATTTATATTAAGTGGTAATGCATAGACCATAATTTTAAAAATTAATTTAATTATATTATATTTTGACTCATACAATACTTTTTTGGGAAATGGAATTAGAATTTTTTTGTGATAAAATTGTATTTTTTTTTAAACCATTGATCTGATACATACATTATGTTAACCTCAATAAAGGCAATATTATTCCACAAATGTAGGTACAGTCACATAAAGCGCGGGGAATTATGAGATAATTGATGATAAGAATATTTATTTTGAAGATTTAACGGAAAATTTGATGTAATTGCCCTAACGCAGGAAAGCCGGTTAAACCGGGAAGAATCCAGTAAATGTTACTTGTAACCAACTGCTAATCACGACTCTAGCGAGGCAAGCCCCTTATCTGCTTCAATAATGTCATCGCCTATTAATTATAACACACACTCGATAAATTCGTAGGATAACTGATTAAACTTCTTCATTTTTGATATCTCATCAAAGATGAAGAAGAACATGGAAGTCTGGGCAATTACGAGGCTGACGACTGTCATAGGCTGGTTTAAGTGATCATTTTACACACATGCCCAGAGATCCAAGTTCTTCTTCATCATTGAAATATGAAAATAACTAAATAATTGGAGATAATCCAGATTTCATGAACACACTCAAAATGTTGTGATTAAACTTCTTCATTTTGTGTTTTTTTTTCACCAATACCGCCATATTATATTTATTATCGATGGCTCATCCTTTTCAAAGTAATCCATGAATGAAATACAATGTGCAATGACAAATTTTGATGTATGACGGGTCACACTTGTGTGCGACCCATCATGACGTTTGGGATCTAAAGTAGAGCGGACGCCGTTGGTACAAAAAACGCGCTTAGAGTGTCAGAAATGGAGACTCTAAGAAGTATAACAGGCAAGAGTCTACGAGATAGAATAAGAAACGCCAGGCTTAGGGAAATATGCGAGATCGAAGATGTCGTTAGGTGGGGAAGGTAACGAAGGAGATAATGGTATGCACGCATGTGAGGAGAATGGAACCATCCAGACTCCCCCACATTGTACTATACGGCCAACCCCAAGGTAGACGACTCCCGGACAGACCACCAAAGAGATGGATCAACAGCTGGAAATACATGGCAGGAGGCTAAACCCTCTCAAAAACCGGCCACAAGGCCTAGAAGAAGAAGAAAATTTCGATGCAATCGTTGAAAAATGGTGAATACACTGCCTTCTGGTATCTCTGAATGTGTCAACTATCCTACGCAACTCAATTTACGATTGGTTAAAACTATTTTGTAGACTTTTTTCATCATCTTACAAACATATTGAATGATGGATTACATGTACACATGTCGCTCACTCTTTTTAACGTCATATATCAAAAACTGTCAATTTTTAGTTTTATTTTTTCAGAATGCCCAGAAATGTACCTACTACATCCCAGCAAAAGCGGCATATTTTTAACTTAATATTTACCCGCTACAGGGCAGAAAGTATTGTTTTTAGGAAAAGGAATTGTTTCATTATTTTTTTTTAATATACCTACTAAATATTTTTCAAATGGAGAAAATAAATTATTATATTTTTAAAATTTAAGAATGATCTCCTGAAAAATCTAATTTTTTGATATTTGACATTGTTGAAAGGAGTGAGCGATTTATGTGGAGACTTCGGTTAAACATTCGAAGCATTAAATTAAAAATTCTTTTTAAACAGTACTTAACATACTGGTCTGTAATCTCTTTATATGTTTAGTTATAAAACAGATTGAAAAATGCTGATAATCTTAGTATGTAACCACTCACGAAGATTCTAGTCTACCCGTTTTAATACAAAAATAACACCATACAACACTACCATAGAATATATGCACACACTTACAACTACACAAAGTATTGAGTATGTGAGTCAGAGTTCGTGGGTTCGAGCCCATTCTACCACATTCCTATTTTTAATAACGAGCTTACCAAAATACATGCGGATATAACAAGAATGCAAATATTTCCTTGTACAATTAAGAATATTGTTTTTACTTGCCATACTTTTATACCTATGATATTTAAGAATTTAATATATATAAAAAAATGCTGCTTTGTCAAAAACTTTTATCTCTTGAAGTTATGAAATTGCATTCAAATATGCCAGGTTTTTATATACCTGTGATAGGTAAAAATATATTTGTGTTTTTAAATAGCTTAATGGCTGAAACGGCATTGCCATCTGTTGAATTTAACAGCTATACTAAACATCGCTCATGGTGACAGGGTTCTTCTTGACAACTACTAAAATATTACTGAGATATATTTCTGTTATTATTATGTACAAAAATATTTCAATTTCCCTATTTTCTCGTAGGTCTAAGCGGCCCATTATAAAAAAAAGGAATCAATTTGTTAGATTGGGATTGAGCTCGGTAACTTTGACTCAAAGCCTGCGACACTGACCGCGTGAAAACAACCCGACCCAAACTGATTCATTATACAATTCTTGACAGAAAATATATGAACAGAATTTCATAAAGCTAGTAGGATTTTTAATATTACCTCCCGTAAGCGAATCTTCGATCCTTGTCATGATCACCGAATGTGTCCCAAAGTCTCAGCGAAACATTTACTCCGTCTACAACTTCCCACGACCTTTCCAATACCTGCAAATATTTAACAATTTAGTATTTGTATAGAACAACAGTGTATCAGGTACATAAATACCGTATCATGGCATTTGAGAATCACGGAATTACTATAAAACTAGAATTTTCATCAGACTACACATGATTTAGGAGTGCTTTATTAACATATTTCGGACAGGTGTTTTTTTATACCAGCAGACCGCTGGCGATGGGATTTGATAATTATGTACATATAGTTTAGACCCTAACACGTTGACTACCATGGCAATTTTCTTAATTTTAGTATAAAAAGCCAATTTCATTTAATCATATCAACTTATTAAAAACTTAAATTATAGTAAATCATTATATTTTCTGTTTGAGTAAGCCAGCACTGATTTTTTGTTCTCTTTCCAGAAGCCATCTATCCATATTAGCATAGATATACTAGGAATTTTATTGTAGCTGCACGAATATGGGATGTAAACACAGTACGAGTAACTCGTAGTTGGCGTCCTAGCAAAGAACGCAATCTACGAGTTATCTTGTAGTTGGTAGTCAACGTGTTAACTAAGAGATTGGTATATAATATTCAAATAAAAACGTTAAATAATTCCTTCTTTTCTGACTTTAAAATTAGGCCGGCGCAGAAGGTAAAAATACACTTCCCGTCCTTAAGGTGGAGACTGACCGGAGCATTTTGTCGTAACATAACGTCGTAACATCGCTCGCGACGAGCACCACCGAGCATCCGAAACTATGGATGGAGCGCTCGGCTCGGTGTACTGACTGCCTGAATGCTCGCATCGTTACGTGTTACGTTACGATGAAATGCTCCGGTCAGTCTCCACCTTCAAGCATCAATGGACCGAACAGGTAGAAATACTTTTTTGGGTAATATATCCAAAAATAAACAAGGTTATTGGATTGAATTCTAATTTTATTTACATATATATGATAAAATGTGACGCGTTTCATCTTATTAAGACATTATCAAACACAAACGTGATTAAAATTTTCCTCTTAAAGGCACCCTCGCGGATGTGAAAAACGTTGATATGCAAGGAGATACGGCTAGCAGGGATACCACCCTCCCAATTGGCATTCTCATCGGCAGGTTGGTTCTACCGATTGAGTGACAGAACAACCTAACCTTCGGAAACCTGAGATAAACTTTAGACACTCCTGTAGTAGATAATATTCAATCAAATGAGCCATATTCAATTAAATGTGCAATGTCTGGGACTCACTGTTTTACTCGACAAAAACCAAGTGTCGTCTCTTTAACGCTTGTATCCTAACAGTGCTGCTGTACGGATGTGAGTCGTGGCACCTCACCAAAGCTCAAAGCAAGAAACTATCAAGTTTTGAAAATAAGTGTCTGAGGCGAATACTGGGTGTAAAGTGATATGACTTTGTCAAGAATAACGATGCGAGGAGAAGGCCCCAACAGTCCCTTATACTGAAGGTCCTGAAGAGGAGAAGGTGGACATGGTTGGGACATGTCCTTAGAATGCCACCCGAGAGCATTAACCCCTCACGTCTCTTCTTCCAACCCCGAGGATTCCGGCGCCCCGGAAGGCCGCTGACGACCATTAACTCACTACACTCAGCGGAACTTGGAGATGGTGCGTGACAGAGTGACTTGGAGAGAGAATAAAGAAGAGTTAATCACTCACGTCCTTGTAGATGCGGTACTGGTCGATGGCCCACACGGTAGGCACGTGTGTGGTGAGCAGCTGTGACAGGGACACATGCTTGTTGCACGCTCTGGCGCAGATGAGTCTAGTCTTCCCGACGGCCGTGTCTCCAACCACCACACACTTTACCAACTCTTGGTGGGGCTGCTCGTTGTCCATGCTCCCATAGTTTAAAGTGCCCTGAAAAACATTTATCAATACAGTAATCCCTCAAATATGAAAAAAAAAATCCTAGAGGGGATACTGTATTTTAAAACATTTTCCTATTTGAAGGATTATTGTACAATTAAAAAATGTTTTTCCTACTTGAGAGGTTACTATATTTTAAAAAGTTTTTCTTTCATCGATTGATTCGGCAGTCACTTTGTAGTAAAATCTATCGATTTTTAATTTCATTTTTACTTAGTAAATAACACTATTTCTTCAAATCTACTGTGACACATGTTTCGGTGCATTCCACATCATTTTCAAACACCGTATTTGAAAATGATGTGGAATGCATTGAAAAACGTGTCATAGTAGATTTTAAGAAAACGTGGTGTTGAAAATGATGCAGAATGCATCGAAACACGCGTCACAGCAGATTTTAAGAAATAGTGGTATACTAAAGAAATAGTGTATTACTAAGTAAAACTAAAATCAAAAATGGATAGATTTTACCACGAAGTGACTGCCGAATCAATGAATGAAAGAAAAACTTTTTAAAATATAGCAACCTCTCAAGTAGGCAAAACATTTTTTAATTGTACAATAATCAAATAGGAAAATATTTTAAAAAACAGTAAACCCTCAAGAAGGAAATACATTTTTAAATACAATAATCTCTCAAATAGGAAAATGTTTTTTTTAATACAAGTTCCTTAGATACATTAATTTTAAACTAAATATACCCATTATTGAGTTAAATTATAATTGCATAATGAAGCGGCTAAAATTAATAAATCTTAGTGATAGAAGGGTAATTACTGATTTGGTCCTGTTATATAAAATTCTTAACAATTTTTTGGACAGCCCTGATCTCCTAAATCAAATATAGCTTAGCGTGCGTCGAAGAGATACTAGGCAAAAATCTGTATTCGCAGTATTTGTACATAATGCAAACTATGCCATGTTCTCTCCGATTCCGCGGCTTCACATGTTAGCCAATGCTTTTGATAGTATAGATTTATTTAATATATTGTTATCCACCTTGAAGTCTGTACTTTCTCAGCATTTCTTCTCCATGTTATAATGGATAAATTTAAATGTTGTGTTTCACTCTCTCTCGCTGCTCGCTGATAATGTGTGAAGGATACGTGTATTTACCAGTGCTTACCATTTGTTATTTTATTATTATTTATGTTAAGACTTTTTGTTTCCCTATTAGTGTATAAATAATAATAAAATAATAAAACCCTTATCCGCACCCCAATGGTGCATAGGGCACTGCGTCATATAAACGCAGTGTTATCTTGATTGTTTACACATGAAGGAAAGGTGATCAGCCCTCCGCTTCAGGTACCAGTCCAGGTTAATATTGAATATATATGACAATGAAAAAATCACTTCTATTTATTTTACCCCCCTTGGGAATCGAAGCCGGGACCTCCAGAACGGTAGCCGAGCGTGCTGACCATTACACTACGGAGGCGGACAATATGTATTCATTAGTGTATTTTTATATTAGATACTGTATATATGTATAATGTCAATAATTAAATAAATAAATACAGTATACCCTCTAATAGGAGAAACGTTTTTAAATACAGTAATGCCTCAAATAGAAGAACAATTAACACACTTCAGAAGGGAAAGGTATTTCTACCCGTTTGTTCGATTGATGCTTGAGAACGGGAAGGGTATATTTACCTTCTTTATTTCAAAGGCAGAAAAAAGGCATTAATTATCCAATGTTTTTATGTTCATATTATATTATATACCAATATCTTTGTTAAGGTCTTAACTATCTATACATAATTATCAAATCCCTTCCCCTGCGGTTGGCAGGCGTAAAAACACCCATCAGAAATGCGTTGATATTTAGGTACGTAAAAAAATCGAGCATAAGAGTTAGACTGAAATAACCAATCACATTGAAATGGCGATAGAATATGTGCAGTCGGAATGTATATAAATATATGTACAATTATAAAGCACATTTTTCTTCTTTTTTCTGACCTTCATCTACACCCAATGGTGCATAGGGCACTGCATCAGATTAATGCAATGTCAATTTGATCATTAATTATACAGTCAGTTTTCTGCTCAGGTTAGTAGTCATTATTAATAATGAAGAAATATAAGAGTAAAAAACATGCCATATATTTATTTTAACACTGCTAGTATTTCAGCCTCCGTAGTTCAATAGTCAGCACTCTCGGCTACCGTACTCGAGGTCCCAAGTTCGATTCCTAGGGGGGGTCAAATAAATAAAAGTGATTTTTTCACTCTGATATTTTTTCAACATTACCCTGGACTAGTACCTGAAGTGGAGGGCTGATCGCCTTTCCTTCATGTGTTAACGATCAAGATAACACTGCGTTTATATAATGCAGTGCCCTATGCACCATCGGGTACGGATGAGGGTTTGAAGAAGAAGAAACGTAAGAGTCCCTAAAGGATTTGAATCTAAGTTTATCATTTAAACATTTGATTACAAAATAATGCGTCTATATTAAAAAGTATTTTCAAACATGTCATTTTTAAAACAACAACAAAACTACAACTAAATGCGTTATTATATTTAATCAAATTAAATCTCAACGGACCCGGAAAACTAATTGCCGGAAAATTAAAACGCAAAAAATGTCGCGCACAAGCCGTACGCATTCTCTTTGTTACTGTAATAATAATAATAATAATAAAAACGCCCAATAAACGCAGAAGAATCTGGTAGTAATTTTATCAGAGATGAATATCAATGTTGATTCAACTTACGGCAGATAAATCCAAACATCATTCACACGATAAGACACTGATAAGGGTATAAACATAAAACATAAATACGGCACGACTTGACAGCTCGTGTCACTAACCTCTCACAATAAACATAGATAAGTATTGCTTCGGCGGACGAAAAATGAAACTTTCGTAATGTAGACGGGCTATTTTTAGACCGGGTATGGATCGGTATAATAATAATAATTTAATCTGTGATACAAGCATATTATGTTGAAATTCATTATACTGTACTTCGTATTGCTTACGGCAAAACATATAATGCGGCATTCGGCGTAGGTACAAATGATATTATGACAACCGAAGCAGTGCCTTCTATATCTAAATATAAGCTGAGTGCGGTTTAGCAACGTCGTAGGAGATGTTATCAGTAAATGGACTATTTGAGTTTTCCACGCGTTTATTTAATTGTATTCATTTGTTTAAAAGTTTTATGGTCAAGAATAAAAGTAAAATTAAAAAGGGTAATGCAAAATTATTCCCATATCTATTCCAAAGGAGTTTCTGAGATGAAAAACTATCTACCACTTTTATAAAAACACATACTTCTGTTCATGTAAAATATTTTTTTGTTCCCTTATGACACAAATAAATTCAATTCAATGTGTTTTCAGATAACCCTACGTGGCTTGTGTTTAAAAATGGGAATCAAGCTGTGGTAGAGTGCGTGTCGACCCTAAAGCCTCTGACTCGTAGTCCGCGATACTAACACGCAGGTTTTGAATCATATTGGCTTTGAGAATAAGTGTTTACGACGAATTTTAGGCGTGCGGTGGTTTAACTATATGGTGAAGAGGAAAAAAGGCAACTAACGCAGCAACTGGTCACAATTGTCGGAAGAAATGACGACCCAGTTGGCTAAGCCACGCAATCCGCATGCCTCCTGAAAGGCACCATCTCTTTTACAAGGCATCAGGTACCCGCCTCCCCCGAATGACCATACTAATAATTCGTCAGCAACTTTTTTCTGAACTGTACGAGGACTTGACTTCGTAAGACGCCTAACAGCTGGCAACTGACAGAAAAGCCTAGAGGCAGTAAGTGGATTCCATACGCTTCACATAGGGAGTGGATATGATTAATAAGTAACGTATTTTTTCATATAAAAAATGGCTTTATTTAAGTATTTGGTAATTAAATGGAAAGAGGCAGCTATGTAATTTTCTGAAATTATTTACGATATTTTTTTGTTTGTTTCATAAGATCTAACTTGTTTTTTTTTTGGTTCTTATAAATAGCGGTTTCATCACAATACGTTTGTAACGATTGCCATAGTGACGGAAAACGCACGGTGATGAAGATTTCCGATTAAATAGAAGGCACTGGAAAATCTAAAGATACTTCTTGAATTTGAATTTTGAACGTAGGCCGTAAAATGTAAATTCAATATAATGTAAACGGTATTTACTTAAACAGTTAAAGTACCTACCCAGATAATTTCATATTTATTCAATGCACTATAAACTTATATTTTAATATACTAAATTATATATGTATGTACTTCTGCTTGGGATGTTTGACCTCTTTATATGTTAATCAAATAATATGTCGTATTAATACGCGTCTTGTTTTCCTTTATAAAAGCACGTGAGAGACGTCAAAAGTGATGTACGCAACTTTTCCTTTCAGAGTTTTTTTAATAAACGTTCAAACAACGCGAAATTAAAATTTTATATTAGAAACTAGAAAGACGTTTATTATGTTGAATATTTATATGTATAATTTTATATTTATTTTGTGTTAAGGTTAAATATAAAAAAGATAATAATAGTAATAAATGTTTGTAAGAAGTGTGCCCAACTAATCATAAAAAATACGAAAGAAAAAGTATAATTTTTAATGTTTAAATGGCGAAAAATGTTATCAGGTACAAGTAGAAACACGTTATTTCTTTTTCTTTTCACGGAGCGTGACAATACAATTTTATTTCACCATTTTTTTCTCCAATTATCGAATAAATACATACCGCATTCACAAACTAGCGGACCGCACGTCAAATAGAGCGATTGCACCGATCTCTGTCGGATAGTGGTGTTTTGCGCCGGTTAGCATCCACAATCACCTTTTCGCTTTCATTTTGGCGTGTTTTGAATAATATATCGCTTCGTCGCGGCAGTATCGAGCCGGAAAACTGCACGGGCTGTGGGGCCGCACCGAGCGCTAACTGGACTAACCCACGACGCGAGACGTCCTGCGTCAACTTGCGTCGTGTTGCCATATGAACGCGACGCCTTTTCCACTGCGCGGAAACGTACCGAATTACGAACGCCGCGTCTTTCAATCGTCCATTATACGCGTATTCTCAACTCAATAATAAGAAAAAACAGTCCTCAAATAGCATGAATCGGCTGAAAAACATAAAGTTATTAATAATATATTAAATATTATCCTATTAATTAATGAATATATAGGTTTTCTAAATCCAATGCAACGTGAAAGTATTGATAATCATAAAAGGTTCACCCAATTTATCAAAACAGAGCTTTTCATCGCATATTACATACTTGGATTGGGACTCCGTAGTAGTCGTGAGTTTTAATTATAGATTATAACAAGTCGAAAACCTTGTTAATATTCCCATTTCAACTTATTTGTTTATGTTATGATATCAATAAAATCATGCCCAGTACCTTGTTTGTCCAATTATACAAGTTTGTACGAATTCGGGTATGTAACCCCGAGTGCCCTAACCATTACTGCTATTATCATTATCGTACATACTATTCCTCCTCCGTTTCGTTTATCATTTTCTTTTCTTTCTTTTCTGTAACTTTATTATTTGTGTTCCAGTCTTGTTAATCTTAATCCCATGTCCCAAAATGAGAAATAGAAATTACTCATCGGGAATATTATATATGCTTTAAAAAAATAATATAAAAAATTAAAAAAGTATAAATAAGAATATGAAAAATCATTTACAGGAAACTAAATCAATGCGTGAATTTTCTGTTTTGACAAAAAATCACTTATAATAATTTTGTAGGTTCTTGTTAAATACACATGGAATATTTGATGCCGACTTTAATAAGTTTGATGGTGTGTGTAAACATTTTGTTGGACGGTGTTTTCCCCACGCCACGTACCAAACTCGTAAAACGAAGTCAGACAGTCGTTCCAAGCCTTTCTAACATAGAACTTAGACCACACCTGCAACAAATAATGTCCTATCCACAAAATCGCTATATCCATACTTTAACTACGCGTAAGATTTTTTCAAATGATTATTTAACTATCATACAATAAGGCATAGGTACATTCGAGTCGTGTTGTAGTCCTCGAATTCACAACTCATTCCTCGATTCCACAACTTGAATCCTATTTTCAAACACTGCTAAGGCTTACTAAAAGTACTAAATTTAAGTATTTGTATAAATCACAAAAATGAAAAAAATTGTATTATTTATATACTTTTATGTAAAATAATATGTTATACTGTGATTTTTTTCCAAAGATTTTCGAAAGATTCCGGTTTGGGTCTTGCTTACATTTATATAAAAGCTTCTCTGCTAAATAAAAGCTTTCTGAAATCAACCGTAGATACCGCATGAACTCAGACACTAAGTGACTAGAGATTTATGATATATGTGTGAGTACTGAAGATTTGGGTAGTGTGGTTGTCAATGTGGAGGTCTGAGTATTTACAGACCTTACGACTGGTCATAGGCTGGCTTATGTGATCACTTTTCATCGTAACATTCACCATTCTACCCATGATTGACAACGATGGGTAGAATATGTAGAATCATGTGTGGAATGGTGTTGCACATGTATAAAGTGATCACTAAACCAGCCTATTACAGGTCATAAGCCCTATAAATACCCTATATTCTTCTTCATGTATGTTGAGATGTTGAAAACGTTTGGTAGATACCTTTGCATTTCGGTTCGTCGAGGAAAAGTCGTAAAACAAAATTAGATCTTAAAAACGTGCAATATCAGAAGTGATAAAGCGCTGAACGTATAAGGTAGGCGATAGGTACAAGTATAGGGTTGTGTGCATATATGCACACAACCCTATACTTGTATAGGTAGGTACACAAGTACCTACACACTCGGTATGAACGTGTACGAAAATAAATTCCATCTACATGGCAATGCACTTTGTAAATTTTCATCATCAACTTCAATTTGCTCCGCACGGAGAAGCGAAGGTCTGAACAGGAGTTCAATGATATCGTTTAAAGGGTGCACTGCAACAATAATCGTTGTCCGAAATGCGACATTTGGAAAAATAACTGTTTCCACGGGAATTGATATTTACACGGTTGAAATAGCAAACAACCGAATCTTTAGTAAAAACAAACATAATAAAATAAATCCACGAAATGTTAAATGTCTCTCTGTCAGCGAAACATAATTTTATACAGTGAAAATGCTAACCGCAATATAAAATTCAATATGGAAATCAAATACTGTTTTTTATAAACTTTATAAAATAAAATAAACTTTGTTTTTGCCATTTTTTATGTTTTAGAATTAAGTACATAAACCCTGACGATGACAAGGTTGTTGTCGAAACCGGTTGGATAAAGTGTACCAATAAAAGTTGGTTAAAACAAAGTTGCTTTATTTTATAAAGTTTATAAAATGTGCCTCAAAGTATCTGCGAAAAACATTCAAGAACTGCTTTTTTTAACTGATATTTTTTGTTTCAAGATTTTCATCTCAACAAAGATGAAAAAGCATATGTAAATTTGGGTATTTACAGGGCTTACGATCTGTTATAGTCTGGTTTCAGTGATCATTTTATACATTGTAGCATTCATCATTCTACTCACGATTGACAACCACAATTTAGAAGCTAATTCATTTTTTAATGAACATTTTTCTACATGCTAGTTCCTCGACACTATTTATAATTAGCAGAGACCGTCATCAAATGTATCTTAAGATTCTTCTCGAATAATTTTACACAGAAATTATGAACAAATATTTGGACACAATCAAAATATATTATGAATATTATATTATTTATCGTCTTGGCATTAACTGTGCGAAATAAAATGATGATTTAAAAATAAAAATAAAACTATTGTACATATAAGAGCACATTTGAGTTTGTTAATGTAAACAAGTCCCTCTCCAAGCACAAGAGTCTCTTTTTAGAGAGGCTCAGCGGAACTAAAATTATAATATTGTATTAAGTAGAAATGTATAGAAATTATATTAAATTATTTAAATATATTTAAACTCATGTTTTAGCCAAGTTGACATTTTTAATTGCGGAAAATCTGTGTTGAAAAGTCGAATGGTGAGCATATTGTCCTCTCAGGATCTTTAAAAACTATTCTTCTCAGCATTGTATGTATGTCCCTACTAGAATCAACATCACACACACACACACACACACACACACACACATTCATTCATTTGCTAGATCTACACTAAAAAAATTGTAATAATCTTTATGTTTCTGTGGTTAACTATAATTGGCTTTACAACAATTTGAGTGTGTCCAAATACTTGTTCACAAAATCTGGATTATCTCCAATTACAGGAGTTATTTTTTTAATATTTTTTGAAATTTGAGTAGTGTGGTTATCAATAATGGGTAGAATTGGTGAACGTTACACGCGTGTTAAGTGATCACTTAAACCAGCCTATGACGGTCGTGAGCCCCTTAAATGCCCAGACTTCCATATTCTTCATCTTTGATGAGATGTCAAAAAATAATAAATAATTGGCTTGTTTAATGTATATCTTTTAATTGTTTTGTTCTACATATCGCTCACTCCTTTCAAGAACGTCATAAATCAAAAAACTTGATTTTTCAGGAGAACGTTTTTAAAGTTTAAAAATATAATACAATGTATTAAAAATAAATATCAATCCACTTATTGAACTTTTTACTGTGCAACAGATCTTTTTAGGTTAAACCTGAAGGTTTTTTCTCCATTTGAAAAATAACTTGTATATTTGAAAAAATAATTAAACAATACCTTTTCTTCAAAATGCAAAAACAACACTTTCTGCCCTGTAGCGGGTATATATTAAGTTAAAAAATATGCCTCTTTTGCTGGGATATAGTACATTTTCTGGGCATTCCGAAAACATGCACAACTGAAAATTGTCGATTTTTGATTTATGACGTTCTTGAAAGGAGTGAGCGATATGTTGCTGTTGTGAACCCAAATAAAAATTAAAAATATAAAAAAATAAATAACTTTTTTGCAAAAATATTAAAAATCTGCAACCACTGGAAATGGGATTGTTTTTAAGGATTTTTCATTTTGGACCTGTGTCCTTATTGCAAAGGACTCTTCAATAATATTTGTTTTCACAATTCAACACTGACAACTCCGTACAAATACTCGCCCATATCTTCGTAAATTGAGCACGCAGGAATTTACGACTGTATAGTGAAAGTCTTAAATATTTTACTGCAAACCATACCAAGAAAACATCAATTTCAAAATTATGTTTATCAATTGGGGGTTCACGTTTTTCCATTTTTATTTCGAATATTTGTAAGAAAGTTTTCGTCTTATTTAAATTAAGAGCTAGACTCTTGTTTGTGCAGTATATTTCACCAGTATCTATAAAAATAAAAATAAATATTCAATATCACCCTGGACTGGTACCTGAAGCGGAGGGCTGATCACATTTCCTTCATGTGTAAACGATCAAGATAACACTGCGTTTATATGACGCGGTGCCCTATGCACCATTGGGGTGCGGATAAGGGTTTTTATTATATATTATCTATCCAAAGATCTTTCTATGTGTGTTATTTCTATATGTTTGGAAGTGAAGCATATAGAAATAACACACATTCTTTCTATGTGTGTTATTTCTATATGTTAGTTCTATATGTTTGGAAATGAAATTGGTAAAAGAAGGATAAAAGTACACTGAATGCAGTCGAAACGCGATCTCTCAGACGAATATGCGGACAAGATGATGTTCAAATGTTGATATAAGGAATGATTGGAAGGCTGAAATAAGCATTATCGATAAAATTAAGCGAGGTATTTTAATATGGTTTGGGCGTGTGGATCGAATGAGTGAATAAAGGATAGTTTAATAATTTATGAGGCGAATATGATTGGTAATAGAAGCAGAAGAAGACAAATGAAAGCTTGGCATAATCAAGTATTTCAGATACGTGAAAGTGGTCAGGTAAGGAGTCGGAATAATCGGCGGGTATGTATGACATGCATGCTTGTGGAAGAGGCGAAGATTGTTCGGTATATGTATATGTATATATTTATATAATCTGTCTTTACAATCTTCGCCTCTTCCACATTAATGCATCTCCTCATGCATACATACCTGCCGAATATTCCGGCTCCTGACCTAACCAATTTCAAGTATTTTAAATATTTTACATATCGCCCACTCCTTTCTACAAAAACATATATCAAAAAACTAGATTTTTCAGGAGATCGTTTATAAAGTTTAAAAATATAATCAAATGTATTAAAAATAAATATCAAGCCACTTATTGAACTTTTTTCTGTGCAACAGATCTTTTTAGGCAAAACCTGAATGTTATTTCGCCATTTGAAAAATATTTAGTATATTTAAAAAATGATTAAACAATGCCTTTTCTTCAAAATGCAAAGACAACACTTTTTGCCCTGTAGCGGGTAAATATTGAGTTAAAAATATGCTGCTTTTGCTGGGATATAGTACATTTTCTGGGCATTCCGAAAACATGCACTGAAAATTGACGATTTTTGATGTATGACGTTGTTGAAAGGAGTGAGCGATATACCATATAAACACATACATGACAACTTTTTCTCAGACCTTGTCCTGTAATTAGTGGTATCACGTGTTTCCTAACTCGAGTATATATTATTTTTATTCGCTTGTTTAGCGACCTCAGCCTTCTTTTCTTTCGACGCTATCATATACATACAAGATTGATATTATTATTTGCTCTGCCACTTCAAAGCGAACACTCGTATGAGATAAAAACGAGCATTTCGATAACCACACCACTGGAAATAATTATAGGACAATCTCATGTACCCATACGCCAAGATGAAGTAAGAATTAACTTGGGATCCACAGAAGGTTTCTTTGTCCCGTCATAAATTATGTCACACGCACGAATTGAAAAGATGTTTCCTAAACTAAAATTTAATCGCAGAGATTCCTTTGAGAAACGTTGATGTTTTTTTTTACCTTACGAACCTATATTTAATGACAGTAGCATAGGTGGTATGGGTAGACGTTATGGGTTCGATTCCCGCCAATTGCAAAATAAATTAAAGAAAGATTTATTTTCAATTGTTCTGGGTGTTTGTGGTGTATTTTTCACATTTAACTTCCCGATCCTTACTATCCTACATGCAGACAAAACTCTAATAGAGGCTTTGCAGGATATTCCTTTAAAAAAAAAAAAAGATTCGGACCTCACATACTAATAAAAGAGTTTCTGCTCAATAAAAAGCTTCTTTCATGTCATCAATAGATGTCTCTAGTGAAGTTATAGTGATTCACGAACGATGTTTTAAAATTGGTTCATATATTACACAGAACTTCCAAGAATTTGAGTAGTGTGGTTGTCAATAATGGGTAGAATTGGTGAATGTTACACGTGTGTAAAGTCATCACTAAAACCAGCCTATGACGGTCAGCCCCGTAAATGCCCAGACTTCCATATTCTTCTTCGTCTTTGATGAGATGTCAAAAAATAATTTGAAAAATACTCCTATAATTGGAGATAATCCAGATTTGTGAACAAGTATTTGGACACACTCAATTTTTAATTAATGTTTTACTTAGTAAATACCACTATTTCTTAAAATCTACTGTGACACGTGTTTCGATGCATTCCGCATCATTTTCAAAACATTAATTAAAAATGGATAGATTTTACCACAAAGTCACTGCCGAATCAATTAATGAAAAATAAAAGATATTAAGTTCAAGTCAACCAGGTCTTTAATTTCTTCATATCCCTATTTGTTTACGTCATTCCCACTTGGTCCATTTATTGAAATGGCAGTGTCGTCTGCACGATATAATTTTTCGTTGATGTTTTGATTGAAAATATCGTTCACATAAATTATGAAAAGTAGAGGTCCTAAAACTGTCCCTTGAGGTATACCAAATTTGCTTGTTAGTGGTTGGCTATAAGCTTAATTTATTTTTCCAGTTTTTATGAAGAATACTCTGGAATAAGCTTAAGGCCTAGCCATAAATGTCTACCGATTTTAATTTTAATATTAGTTTTCAATGGGAAATATGCATCTATACCTCCGCTGTCTATTTTGAGAGACCTATTTGAGTCACCACAAGGTCGAATTTTAAGAATATCGCTGAATACCACCACCATGCAAAATCTGGATTATAGCATATTTTATTTATACACAGTAACTTATGTTTGAAGTGGGAAAATATTTGAGTCAAACTTACATACATATATATAATAAATTGAATAATAATAAATTGCAAAAGATACTTACATTTTAGGGCGGTTCGTGATGACATTTTGTGTATTTTATCGGAGTATTTTTTTCGAATTCAGCAACACGGCAGAGGGACATAATATCAAAATTACAATTGTGTACATACATACATTGATCATAGTTTACATACAATAAAATATTGGCAGTGATGTGTGATTGGCAGTGCTCTATAGGAGTATACTGTCTTAAGAAAACTTAAATTTTTATTAGAAAGGTGTTATTAGGGTTGTCTAATATTTTATGGTTACTTTGTTTAAGTATAATTTAGCGAATCAAAGGTGATTCAAACAACGTAAGTTTACTATTATAGCGAATCAAAGGTGATTCAAATAACGCAAGTTTACTACTATAGCGAATCAAAGGTGAACATACAGGTACTACATAGAATACATGAAGAAAACTACCATGAAACTTTTTTTACATACATTATATTTTTTAGGAACTAACAACATGCATCACGTGAAATGAAACTGAGTCATACATACTTAATACTTAATGTCAAGATATTGGGGTAGTACTATGAACGCCTTTTGTCCACCTCCGTAGTGTAGTTGTTAGCTAGCTAGGCTACCGTCGGAACTGGAGGTTCCGGGTTCGATTCCCAAGAGAGTCAAAATAAATATGAGTGATTTTTTAGTCTAATATTCAATTAATGTTACCCTGGACTGGTACCTGAAGAGCAAGGATGCTCACCTTTCCTTTGTGTAGTTAACGATCGAGATAACACTGCTTCTATACGATGCAGTCCCCTATGCACCATCGGGGTGCGGACTAAGGATTAAAGAATATAAGGAAATGCATAAATGGTGGGATATATGTATAAAAGATGGAACGTAGAGGAAGACCGAGGAAACTTGGCATGATCAAGTCTTTCAAACAGTCACAGAGGTGCTAAGTGATTAAAATATGGCGTAAAGAAAATTTTGTAGGCACACCGTAATTAAAATATGGGGTAAAGAAAATTTCATGTTGAAAAATTGAACATCCTTTTTATAAGGGGACATTCTGGAAATTCTTTTTTGCCGAGATATTTCGTCAGGAGGGGCTTGATCAAAAAAGTTTGAGAACCTGTGATCTACATCACCGCGTGTGTGCCGCGGCATACTGTGTACCGTGGTGATTCGTTGGTGTGCTGCGGAAAAAGTCTAGTTTTGTGAAAATAACACAATTGTCCCAAATTTTGATTGCCTGTGCTCAGTTAAGTAGGCTCACATTTCGCATTAAACATAATACCGCTCACTCCTTTCAACAACGTCATATATCAAAAATCGTCTATTTTTAGTTCTGCACGTTTTTTGAATGCTCAGAAAATGTTCTTTATCCCAGCAAAAACGGCATATTTTTAACATAATATTTTCCCGCTACAGGGCAAAATGTGTTGTTTTTGCATTTTGAAGAAAGTGTATTGTTTAATTATTTTTTAAATAAACTTAATATTTTTTAAATGGAGAAAAAACCTTCAGATTTTACCTAAAAACATCTGTTGCACACTAAAAAGTTCAATAGCTGGCTTGATATTTATCTTTAATACATTTAATTGAATTCTTAAACTTTAAAAACGATCTCCTGAAAAATCTTTTTTATTTTTTTTATATATAAGTATGTTGTTGTTGAAAGGAGTAAGCGATATATTAAATTTGGTAGCATAATTGGTAAATATGCACTTCTGAAATTTTTTAATTTGGCAGGTGTATCTTGAATAGAAAAAGTTTGCGGAACACTGCTAAACACCAAACTGTTTTCAACAGGGCACCTGTTTTCTATCAAGCAGATTAAAATAATAAGCATGTGTCTTGTTGGCGTCAGGCTGTTCGAACCAGTTCGTTTTTGAATAACAGAATATACATTTTTAAAATGTATTTATCGTACTTCAGTATTTACTTATAAGACGTAACAGATCATGCGACGTTCCTGAAAATTCTCGATAAATCCAGTTGATATATGTACATACATATATTTTCTAGAGAATTCCAATTGGTCTCTGTGTCACATTTATTTTTGCATTAAAAAAAATATGTGACCTAGCAATACGTATTCGCACATTTAAAAAACATATCCATATGCCCAACGCGTTATTCCGCTTTATATATGTACTCGTATGTATAGTACATACATGCATATATCGCTCACTCCATTCAAGAACGTCATAAATCGAAAATCGTCAATTTTCAGTTGTGCCTGTTTTCGGAATGCCCTGAAAGTGTACTTTATCCCAGCAAAAGAGGCATATTTTAAACATAATATTTACCCGCTACAGGGCAGAAAGTGTTGTTTTTGCATTTTGAAGAAACGGTATTGTTTAATTATTTTTTTAAATATACTAAATATGTTTTCAATGGAGAAAAAACCTTCAGGTTCAACCTAAAAAGAGCTGTTGCACAGTAAAAAGTTTAATAAGTTGCTTGACATTTATTTTTAATACATTGTATTATATTTTTAAACTTTAAAAACGTTGTCCTGAAAAATCAAGTTTTTTTTATTTATGACGTTCTTGAAAGGAGTGAGCGATATGTACGAATATTAATTTACGCTGAAGGCCAAAACTGTCTTTGAAAAATAAAATGTTTTTTTTTTATGAAATCGAATGAGTATGAAATCGAGGTATTTTTGCAAATAACAAAAATATTTATATTTAAAAAAAAAACTAAAAAAAATCGTCCGTTTTGTGAAGGCAAGGTGATCAGTTCTTCTCTTCTTCTTTAAAAATACGGATGTTTGGATCGGGGATCGAAACTCGCATACAAATAAAGGGTCTCTGCCAAATAAAAGCTTTCTCAAACAAACATATATGGCTGTTGTGAACTCTGTCATGCGATTGATGTACTATGTCATGAGATTGATCAATACATCTCTTCCGAAAATTTGAGCAGTGTGGTTGTCAATCATGGGTAGAATGGTGAATGTTTTTTTTTTTTTTTTGTTTATTTTTGGCAAAGCACCCAATTTTGGGTGATACCTGCCATACTAGTGATTTTATATACTTAAATAATATATTTTTTTTATTGATTTTTTTTGGGGTCACACGCTTTTGCTATACTTTTTTAAATGTTTAATAATCGCACCGTTAACATTTTTCGAGTTCATTGACAATAGGTGTTGGACATTCAGCGGGAAGGACAAACCCTCAGACCGAATGTCCTGAATGAACTCGAGGTTAGGGAGTAAGGGGCAGTTGAAAAATACGTGGTCAGCAGTCTCATCCTCCTGTCCACACGCGCACAACGAACAAGTTAGAATATTAATCCTTTTGAGGTGGGATGCAAGTACTGTGTGTCCGATCCTCAGCCTACACAGAAGGGACACATTCAGCTTGGGAATCCTAACTTTGCGGAACCAAGGGGATTTGGGTATCACGGGTTGGATTGACTTGTAATAGGATCCAGTGGATGTTATGGAGAACATTTCATTCCATTCCTCGCTTGCACCAGCTTTGAGCCCACTAAGGTAGTCAGGAATGGGAAGGGTGAATAGACTGGGAACCACGCCACAGTCCCGGGCTTCCTTGGCCATGGAGTCCACCCTCTCATTACCTGTAATTCCTATATGAGATGGAATCCAAACTATCGAGACAATTTTATTTTCAACATTAACCATATATAACATTCTTTTTATATCACAAAGAATATGATTATTTTTAAGGACAGAGTGATTATTATTTGAAGATAAAAGGTTCACAACGCTGAGAGAATCAGTAAAAATTACTGTCGGTGACAAGGATTGTTTAATAATTATTCTCAGAGCCTCTCTAAGGGCCACACATTCCGCTGTAAATATGGATGCTTCACGAGGTAATTGGAATTGCTCTTCTATATTAAGGGAAGGAATATATAATGCAGCACCACACGCTCCTACGGCACTTTTTGAGCCATCAGTATATACTGCAACGTGGTTAGGCCAAAGTTCTTCCAACTTTTGTATGAATAATCGTTTAACATAAGAGGCATTAAGAACCAACGAGGTCTTATCTATTCCAATAGAAAGAAATACATCAGGTTTATAAATAGCAGCTTCTTATGAAATGTTATATAACGGAAGAGTGGCTTCAAGAGGACATGACATGGTGTTTACAATGTGATGCCAGGATCTACAGAGAATAGGAGGACTGTCAGTATTTTTGTTTGAGGTTGATTGAAAAAAAGCATGAAGAAGTTGAAGCCTCGGAAAAATTGGATGATTACTATCGTTAGTCCTATTGAGGATGAATTTGTTGGATAATAGTTTTTTCCTCAAAGAGTACGGCATATCAACACACTCCGCTTGTAAGGCAATCACAGGAGATGATTTCATTGCTCCCAAAATTAATCTGAGGCATTTATATTGTATCCTATCTAATTTAGATTGCAGATACTTTGGAAGAGGGTCCATTATAAAGCACGCATAATCAATATGACTTCGGACAAGAGCGCAGTAAAGCATGTTCATTGTAGTCGGGTGGGCACCCCACCACACTCTTGAAACTGCCCGTAGGATGTTAATATTCTTTTCACACTTAGCCACAATGTTTTCAATGTGTTTGTTCCATGACAGCTTATTATTCAATGTGACGCCCAAAAATTTTACATTGTCCTTCACAGGAATCCGAATTTTCCTCAATTTTATATTTAACTCGGGGATGTTACGCTTTCTAGAAAATACTACTATTTGGCTTTTGGACGGAGCCAATTCCAAATTACTTTCCTCGAACCATGCCCCGACGGGTTCCAGTGCCCTATTCAATACACTCGAAGCGCGAGGTGTGGATTTGTCTGATGTATACAGCACGAAGTCATCCGCATACTGCAAAATGGAGATTTCAGGGGGAATATGTGTTTGAAGATCCTGAGTGTAGATGTTAAATAACAGTGGACTCAATACCGATCCCTGTGGCAGACCTTTGTACACCGTTCTAATCACGGATCCTTTTGGAGTATCTATGGCAATATCTCTGTTGCACATCATATTAAATATCAGGCAGCCAACACCACTGGAGATCCCGAGGGCATTCATTCTTTCCAGCAGTAATGGGAGAAGGACATTATCATAAGCACTACTTGCGTCCAAGAAGCAGGCGATTAAGTCGGTTTTACAGGACCGTGAAACATGGATATCAGTAACTAGTACACTTAGGTTGTCGATGCAGGATTTATTTTTTCGAAAACCAAATTGCCAGTGCGGTAGGAGGTTATTTCTCTCTACAAACCACTCGAGCCTAGTCTTTACCATGCGTTCCAGAATTTTGAGAAAACAACATGAGAGGGCAATTGGCCTGTATGAAGTTCCAAGGGATATATCCTTACCAGGTTTGGGGATCGGGACTATGATTTGTCTTTTCCAGGAGTCTGGGATTGTGCAAGATTTTAAAATGAGATTATACATTTTTAGGATTAGGATCATAAATGGTTTAGGAAAGTGTTTGAAAAAGGAATAGGGAATCATGTCATGGCCCGGAGAAGAATCTCCAGAAGATTGGATTGCCATCGATAATTCATCGAGTGAAAACGGAGATGTTAGGTAGTCAGCGCCTGGAAGGATTGGGGGTTCTCTAGGGAGTTCGGAAATACTGGGAACGTAAGATGGAGCAAGTTTCCCAACAAAATCCTCTATCCAGGATGTACATTTGGAAGTGTTCACCTTCGGAGAGTATGATCCTCTGAATCTTCTTATTGAATCCCAGACATCCCCGAGCGGGGTTTCGGGAGACAAAGAGTTACAGAGATTTTGCCAACCCTGTCTTTTTTTTTTTCTAAGAAATTTTTTAGTTAGGGCCTGTACGTGTCTAACCTCCAAAAAGTTGTCAGAAGTTATATTTCTTTTATACTTTCTTATACTGGATGCTCTATTTTTAACCATTTCCGTGCATTCCTTATCCCACCAAGGAGGGGAGTACTTGTGCAAAACCTTTTTAGATATGGGGATAGCAACGTTGGCCACCTCGATTATCAACTCGTGGATTTTGTTAGCTATTGTGTTGGGGTTGTTATTGTCACCATCGATCGACAGGGACTTGGACTTAGCATTCAATGAATCTTCAAAGATTTTCCAGTCAGCCCTACCGATCAAATAGTTAGATCTCTTGGGTTTATGATGACTGTGATTTGAGGAATTAATCATTTTGATGATGATAGGGAAATGATCACTGGAGAAAGGGTCACTCAATAGATTCCAAGAGGACAAGCTTGCCAGGTTGCAGGAACAGATTGAGATGTCCAAGGCGTTTTGGCTATGATTAGCCGGAGCAATACGCGTTGGATCACCATTGTTCAATATACATAAGTTTGATTCCTCCATGAAATCAACGATGGCCCTTCCTGCAGTGTCGGACGACGTACAGCCCCAGGACGTAGAATGAGCATTAAGGTCTCCCAAAATGTAGAAATTTGGGGAGAGACAACTCACGATAGATCTCCAGTATGATTGCTTAAATACGTTTCTGGGAGCTGAGTAAACGGAAACAATTGATAAATCTAGAATTTTTATGGCTAATATTTGCATTCTGGGATGTGATGGAAGTGGAATCAAATCGAAAATTAAATTATTTTTTATTAAGATAGCTACACCGCCCCTTCCGTCAAGGCGGTCGTCTCTGACACAAGAATAGCCAGGGAATGAGATAACTGAACCCGGAGAGAACCAGGTTTCAGATAGGGTCGCAATATCAATTTTGTGAGAGCGGATTAAAAGATTGATGTCATCTCTGTTGGATACTGCGCTACGACAGTTCCATTGGAGAATCGAAAGAGAATTAATTGAAGTGATTTGGGCCATTTTGTATGAAAGCTTGAAGGACAGGAATAATAATAGCAACGTTGGACGGTAAGGATTTTTGGGAGAGTAAGAGATCAAGTAATATGGTTAGAATGGATTTAGAGAAAGATTCATTAGAGAAGGCGAGACTCTGTGATAAACTTTCAGCAGAGTTTGAGTTGATGGCTGGAGAAGAGCTTTGATTGATAGCACATCCATCGGGTGATTGGTAATTTACCGAGCCATTGGGATGGATGAGAAGGGAGTTATGGTTGGATCGGTCGTAGCCGGGAATAAGAGGAGCTCTGGGAGTTTTGTATGTAAATTTGGCACGATTTTTTTGGGGAGCGGTAATTGTGGCGGGTAATGAATTGAGTGTAGCTTCACCATCTAAAGAGGATTTTGAAATGTTTTGAGAAGGATGTTTATTTGAGGATTTTAAGCTATCCGCATAGGATTTCCCCTTACTAAACGTCTGTTTAGAAGCTTCAAAATAGGAAATATTTAATTCTGACATATTTTTCTTAATCAAATTTTGGCGTATAAACTCTGGGCAATTACGATTGGTAGAAAAATGGTTGCCAGAACAGTGTATACAGCTGGCGTTTTCTAAGGAAGCGGAACATGACTCTCCTAGGTGGTTGGATCCACATTTGTAGCACCGAGGCTGGGAACGGCATACTGGTTTCGAATGACCAAATCTACAGCATTGAAAACATTGCATTGTGGGAAACATATAAAATTCCACCTCTACAGCGGAGTAAAAAAAGAAAATTTTTTTAGGGAGAATTTGTCCTTGAAACGTAAGCACGACTGTTTGGGTCGGTACCCATGTATGATTAGAAGAGTCTGGAGATGTTACTTTCCGAGAGAGACGGCGAGATTTGATAATTCTACCGCAATTATCTGGGAGGGTCACATTCTCCAGAATGTCCTCATGGGACCATTCTGTCGGAATGCCCCTAACCAAACCCATGCGTGACACCATATGATATGGGATGTATGCCTTGTAATTATTTTGATTGAGAATACCTTGTTTCTCTGCAAAACTATTTGCAGCCTCGAATGAATTAAGTTCTATGGCAATCCTATTGCGGCCAATAGCCCGTATACCACCTCGAGGTATGATTTCCTGTATTTTATTATTAAAAAGGAGTTTTCCTACCTCTAAGCTATTGATGGAGGAATTTTCTGCAATTTTTTGAATATAAACAATAAAAGGACCGACATCCTTTTCTGTATACAAATTTTTCATTGTTTCATCTCTCGAATGAGTGTTCATACTTACCTGCTTTGACGGTGGAGGACCTTCTTCAAAAGAATCTGCCTTAAGGATTCGCTTATACCTCACCGTTGGGTGAATAATGGGCGAACCCACATTGGAGTAATCTTCAAATCTAGGATCTGGGGGATCTGGAGGTTTTTCACCTGCCTCCATATTTAATAAGTTTGAAAGTAAAAGACTTTAAATATAAAGAACAAAAAAAATATATAAAAAAATAATAAAAAAAAAAAAAAAAAATATTATTGTTGCAAAAAAAAGATTTATAACTTGAAATGTTTAAAAGGACTCTAGTTTTATAAATAAAGGGCACAGAAAACGATAGTTTTAATGCAAAACTATATAATTAATAAACTACGATAACATTTGGTTCACAAAACTTCGATTATATTATTTTTAAACACAAAAAACTAGGAGCACTATAACTAAGCAGTTGTATGTTTGACAGTTCGTCGTGTTCTCAATGGTGAATGTTGCACGTGTGTAAAGTGATCACTCAACCAGCTATGCCCAGACTTCTTCATCTTACATATCGCTCACTCCTATCAAGACGTCATAAAAAAAAAAAAAAAAAAAAAAAAAAAAACTTGATTTTTCAGGAGAACGTTTTTAAAGTTTAAAAATATAATACAATGAATTAAAAATAAATTACTAGCCACTTATTGAACTTTTTGCTGTGTAACATATCTTTTTAGGTAAAACCTGAAGGTTGTTTCTCCATTTGAAAAATATTTAGTATATTTAAAATCATAATTAAACAATACCTTTTCTTCAAAATGCAAAAACAACATTTTCTGATCTGTAGCGGGTAAATATTAAGTTAAAAATATTAGTCTTTTGCTTGGAAATAATACATTTTCTGGGCATTCCGAAAACATGCACATCTGAAAATTGACGATTTTTGATTCATGACTTTCTTGAAAGGAGTGAGCGATATGATGAGATATCAAAATGTAATTCTTTTAAACTGTATCAAGTATCAATTAAACTGCATTGCCCAGCTATATTTTCAGAGTTCATTGCACTTGTATTTTTTTTTTTCTTATCTGACACAATTTGTAATAACAGACGGCCGCGCGCGTGACAACTGCTTAAGTGCACACAAAAATGTCATATGTCCATTT
The DNA here is from genome assembly GCF_059751285.1 of Brachycentrus maculatus. Classification (NCBI taxonomy): domain Eukaryota; kingdom Metazoa; phylum Arthropoda; class Insecta; order Trichoptera; family Brachycentridae; genus Brachycentrus; species Brachycentrus maculatus. The sequence continues at coordinate 246,928 of NW_028281307.1, read as the reverse complement.
CAATGTCATTGGAAAAATACCTAGACGAGGAATTTGAAAAATGCGTCATACCCAACCGCGATAATACCTGACCTCTTATTAAAAAAAATAGTCTATAAATTTACGTGGACTGTTTCGTCCACGTGGCCATATCACTCACTCTTTTCAACAACGTCAAATATCAAAAATCGTCAATTTTCAGTTGTGCGTGTTTTCGGTATGCCCAGAAAATGTACTATATCCCAGCAAAAGCGGCATATTTTTAACTTAATATTTACCCGCTACAAGGCAGAAAGTGTTGTTTTTGCATTTTGAAGAAAAGGAATTTTTTCATTATTTTTTAAATATACTAAATATTTTTCATTCAGAAAAAATCATTCAGGTTTTACCTAAAAATATCGGTTGCACAGTAAAAACTTCAATAAGTGGTTTGATATTTATTTTAAATTCATTTTTTTTTTTTTTTATATATTTTTAAATGACGTTGCTGAAATTAATGATTTCAAATAAATCATCAGATCTGTGGCACAAAATTAAATTCTCCCACTTTTTTTTTTTTTGACACACTGTATGTTAAAAAACGTGTATTTTTTTTCTTTAAAACATTCAAGGAACTCACAGTAACTTATTTGTTCAACTTGATTAAACTTGTACGAATTTGGGTACGTAACCCAAGTGCCTTAGCTATTTCAGCTAATCTCATTTTCATACCCACTGTTCCTCCTTCATTTCCTTTTCCGTATACCAGTGATATCTATCCTTCACTCTGAGACCCTTCACTAGTGTCACCTGTATTCCATTTTCACCCTTACATTCAACGACCTAGATCACCTTGATTACATTTTTTAAACGATCAAGTTAATTACCAACGCCGCGTCGATCTAATGCAGTGCCTTATGCACCACGTAAAATTAAAATCATACATTAAAATTAATAAAAAAAAAAAAAAAAAAAAAAAATATAACAAAAGACAATTGTAGCTTAAAACCAAATGCAGATAGGTGAATATACTGTATAATATATTTACGTTTTGTTCTCGTGAAATCGTTTATTTATGGAAAATACTTCACCGATAAATTTCCAATAAGGAAATGTCAGGCTTATCGAATTAAGGTGATTGTAATAAGGAAAAGCCTTGATTCACTTGACAAATGTCGAAAGGAGAGATAAACGTTATTTTAAAAATTAATTTATGAATGCAAATAATTGTATTGAGCTTCAATGGCCAATAGTCGTTAAAAACAAGTCAAGTTTCCATGAAAACCCTCTCTTTAAAACCTTGCAAATTAATTTAGAGGTACTACTTCTACAACTATTACTATCGCTACGCCATTTCCCTGTAGAGGTAGGCAGAGACTATGGAAGGCCACACTCTTCTGTCCTGACATACACTCCAAGCTTCCTTCACGTCCATACATCTAGTCATAAGAGCCCTCCGATTACGTAGTCTTACGACACCACTAGATTTAAAAGATTTATAATTTAGAAATACCTACATAAAGATATTTATTTATTGATTTGGCGTTTAATTAATAGAATAAAAAAAAATAAGAGTATAACCCTCATCCGCACCCCAATGGTGCATAGGGCACTGCGTCATATAAACGCAGTGTTATCTTGATCTTTTACACATGAAGGAAAGGTGATCAGCCCTCCGCTTCAGGTACCAGTCCAGGTTAATATTGAATAAACATGACAGTGAAAAAATCACTTATATTTATTTTACCCCCCTTGGGAATCGAACCCGGGACCTCCAGAACGGTAGCCTCCATAGTGTAATGGTCAGCACGCTCGGCTTAATTTATAGAACTCCATTTTAATTTATGTTTGAATTTTTACAACATTTTGAGTGTGTCCAAATACTTGTTTAAAAATCTGGATTTTCCCCAATTATAGGAGTTATTTTTATAGCTTCATACACATCGTGATATTTATCCATTATAGCGCGAGTACGTCAGTGCCTACCTGCCTACCTACATTTAATATAACATGCATTCAATAACTTAAATATTAAACATTTTCAAACTCAAACAATGACTTTGGAAAACATGCCAATGTTTTGTGTTCTATACGTTATACACACGCTCGCTTCCCTTGTTAAAACAAATATAATTCAATAATATTATTACGAATTCTTATATTACATTAAGTAAATATCTCTGTCCGCCTCCATAGTGTCATACTTCATCTGTCAGCACGCTCGACTATCATTCTGGAGGTCCCGGGTTCGATTCCCAGGGGGGGGTCAAAAAAATATAAGTGATTTTTACTCTAATATTTATTCAATATCACCCTGGACTGGTACCTGAAGTGGATGGCTGATCCCCTTTCCATCATGTGTTAACGATCAAGATAACACTGCGTTTATATGCAGTGCCTTATGCACCATTGGGGTGCGGATAAGAGTTTGATGATATATAAAGTATGTTTAGTGCATAATATAAAATATGTAATTGCGGAACTTCAAAATTGAAGAAATACGGAATTATATATTTTTGACATTATGTATGTACTCGTGACACAGTTCATGTGAGCTCATAGCAGCCATCTATTTTTTAATAATGAAAGCTCTTATTAAGTTTATCGAGTTTGATCACGATTCGAGTTTGAGTGTGTCCAAATACTTGTTCACAAATCTGGATCATCTACAATCATAGGAGTTATTTTTCATATTATTTTTTGACATCTCAACACAGATGAAGAAGAATATGGAAGTCTGGGCATTTACAAATAAAAGTGTTTCTGAACAATGAAAAGCTTCTATCTTCTCACCAACAGATATCGCTTTTAAAATTCGAGTGACTCAAGCGTTATGTTTCGGAATTGAACCATATATATATATATATATATATATATATATATATATATATATATATATATATATATATATATATATATATATATATATATATATATATATATATATATATATATATATATATATATATATATATATATATATATATATATATATATATATATATATATATATATATATATATATATATATATATATATATATATATATATATATATATATATATATATATATATATATATATATATATATATATATATATATATATATATATATATATATATATATATATATATATATATATATATATATATATATATATATATATATATATATATATATATATATATATATATATATATATATATATATATATATATATATATATATATATATATATATATATATATATATATATATATATATATATATATATATATATTTACATTGTCTTATATTGTCTTGTCGATGGAGTTCTTTATTAATACATTTTTCATTGTTTTTAACCATTTAACTATTGTTCACCCATTCTTTTATTTTGCCTTTGTTCCATATTTTATTTTGACCTCTAACATCTGTTTCAGCATGGTCCATTTAATTGTATGAGGTTGTATTCTCATAGGAACGCGTGATATTTGATTAAACTGCATGAAAACCAGTAATTCCTGATATGAGGTATGCAAGTTGCATAAACTATTTACATTTTAAAATGTCACGCGATGCCTAAAATAGAATTTAATGATGACCATTTTAAACGGTCCGCGTTGGTCACTTTGCAAAATAACATGGGTCCAATTTTAATTTATAACGGAAAAACACTTACATATTATTTACACGTATAAATAACATAAAAAGTTTCAAGTTTTTTACTGACATTTCTTGGTGGATATGCATTTTATATGTCACTCACTCCTTTCAAGAACGTCATAAATCAAAAAACCTTGATTTTTCAGGAGAACGTTTTTAATGTTTACAAATATAATACAATGTATTAAAAATAAATATCAAGCTACTTACTGAACTTTTTACTGTGCAACAGATCTTTTAAAGTAAACCTGAAGGTTTTTTCTCCATTTGAAAAATATTTAGTTTATTTAAAAAAAAATTAAACAATACATTTTCTTCAAAATGCAAAAACAACACTTTTTGCCCTGTAGCGGGTAAATTTTAAGTTAAAAATATCCCTTTTTGCTAGAATATAGTACATTTTTTGGGCATTCCGAAAACATGCACAACTGAAAATTGACGATTTTTGATTTATGACGTTCTTGAAAGGAGTGAGCGATATGTATAAAATAACAACTATTAAGTTTTTCTACACATATTGTATTTGACCAGTGATCGGGTTTCTTCGTTACCGATATCATCAGACTGGAGGGAGGCTAGACAAAATTATGTTATATACACAACAAGACAGGGGTTAAACCGTTTTATATGAAATTTTCTGAAAAAATGAATTTAAATTCAGTGAATTTCGTCCGCCTCCGTAGTGTAATGGTTAGCATGTTTAGCTACCGTACTCGAAATCCCAGGTTCGATTCCCAAGGGGTGGGGTCAAAAACATAATATTTACTTAATATTACCCTGGACTGGTACCTGAAGAAGAGGGTTAATCACCTTCCTCTCATGTGTTAACGATAAAAAAAAACACTGCGTTTATATGATGCAGTGCCCTATGCACCATTAGGTGTGGATGAGGGTTCAAGAAGAAGATGAATAATTTAAGTAGTACATTATAATAATAATACCATATAAGTTATGATAAGGGTTTTATGTATGATTTTATATAATTTAATTGTACAAATGAATTTTAATATGGAAATTTAAATAATATATGGGTGAGTCTGGAACCAAACTCACCAATATAATGTACCACACTACTTAAATTCACTCAATTTTAATTAATTTTGTGAGAAAAAATAAAATAAATCATTGTTTTCAACCCCTGCCTTGTGCAATGATTAAAGAAAACACTGGTTTTTATACCACTTGAGTTTTATTAAAGACTACTAGTTTCGGAAGCTAACCTTCCATCGCCAGGTCTGAATAATAACTGAAGGAAGTTTAGCTACCGAAACTAGTAGACTTTAATAAAACTCAAGTGGTATAAAACAAGTGATTTCTTTAATCATTGTAACATGTCTTACCACAAAGTTAATGCCGAAACAATGAATAAAATCCCTGTCTTGTGTATATAACATAGAATTTTGTCCAACCTCACACCTGTCTGAAAATATCAGTAACGACGAAACCCGGTCACTGGTCAAATAAAATAAATGTGAAGAAACTATATAGTTCTTATTTTATTAGATAAAATGCAGTTCCGCCAAAGAAATGTCAGTGCAAAACATAAATGAAATAAATAAAAAAATTGATATATTATTTCGAGAAATAAAAATACTTTGTGTTCTGCTCCACTCACATTTTTATTAACCAACTAGTTTCGGCAACAACCTGTTGCCCTCTTCAGGGTTTATTTATAAATAAACCCTGAAGAGGGCAACAGGTTGTTGCCGAAACTAGTTGGTTAATAAAAATGTGAGTGGATCAGAACACAAAGTATTTTTATTTCTCGAAATAATATATCAATATGATCCACAAAGTTAATGCTTTCAATATTCAAATCAAAAAAAATTGATCCCTAGAAACAATGATTTCCACAAACATCGAACTGCATTTGACTTTCTTAAACATTGACTTTTCGGACATGCATCCGTATGCCTCTACGTACATATAGGATATGTTATCATACTAGGTACTACAATACATGAAGCAAACGACCGTGAAACTTGTTTTTTTTTTACAAACATATAATATTTTTTTGCGAACTTACAACACACAACACACATCACGTGAAACGAGTCTGAGTCATACGTACTTAATGCTTAATGCCAAGATATTGGGGTCGTACTATGAATGAAAACATAAGATAAATTCACTAAAAAAAATGTGAATAATTTAATCGAATAGAGAAAACGAGTATATTACATTTACAACATTTTGAGTGTGTCCAAATACTTGTTCACAATTCTGGATTATCTTCAATTAGGAGTAATTTTTTGACATCTCAACATAGATTCTTGGAACTTCTAGCTAGATATATTGATTAAACTCGATTCACGGATCTTCAACTTGATAGACTTCGCGAGAGATATCTGTGGTGGGATGAGACAAGCTTTTTATTAAGCAGAAACTCTTTCATTTGTATGTGAGGTCTGAATCTTGAATTATATTCACATACCTGAGAAAAGCTAGAAAACACCATGTTTATTATTGAATTAAGCATATAATTTGACCAGTTAATTTATTTAGAATATTTTGAGTGTGTTCAATTACTTGTTCACAAAATTTGAATTATCTCCAATTACAGGAGTTATTTTCATATTATTTTTGACATCTCATCAAAGATGAAGAAGAATATGGATATCCTGATAGTTGTTTTGAATCTTTTGAAAGATATGCCAATGTATTAACGATGCACAGTCACAGTAGATTTTACAACATTTTGAGTGTGTCCAAATACTTGTTCACAAATCTGGATTATCTCCAATTAAAGGAAATAGTTTTTTTAATAAATCATTTAATAAAGCTTCTTTTCATCTCACCAATGCATTTAATAGCTTCATTTCATCTCACCAATAGATGTCTCTAGTAAATTTCTAGTGATTCAAGAAAACGTTTCGAAATTAGTTCATATATATAGAACTTCCAAGTATTTGAGTAGTGTGATTGTCAATAATGGGTAAAATTGAAGAATGTTAGACGTGTGTAATGTAATCACTTAAATCAGCCTTCATAGGCTGGTTAAAGTGATCACTTTTCACACGTAGACACGGTCGTCAGCCCCGTAAATGCCCAGACTTCCATATTCTTCTTCATCTTTGATGACATGTCGAAGAATAATATTTTAATTTTTGGTTCATATATATAGAACTATAATATAATATGAAAACTAACTCCCATAATTGGAGATAATCCAGATTTGTGAACAAGTAAGTATTCGGACACACTCAAAATGTTGTCAATTATTTTCAGTAATCGCAAAAACCAAATTCCGTTTCTTAAGCGACTGTTAAATAAAGTTTTTTTTTACGATTTTTCTACATATTGTCAAAAACATAACGCAACGGGTTGCGTTTACCATAATATATTGACTCTTGGCATACGGAACGAAGACAATCAATTACAGAAATTATTGGTATGAGCATCAGACTGACCCCATTTTTTTATATAAACTTTTCGTTAAAAGGTCAAACAAAGCGCAATTTGTAAAAACAGCTTTAGGTCGAATGACTGGTAATTGGAAAGTAAAAATTTTAACCTCCCTTTTAAAAAATAATTGCAATTAGGATTCTTTAACATACTTAATAAACGCACGTGCTACTGTGAGTAATCGACGTTTATTTTTCCAAGCCTTATTCTGACCATATTTTATTTATTTTATTTTACGGGAACTGTACAGATTTTATTTCATTAAAAAAGTTTGTAATAAAAAATAGTTACATTTATAAAAATAAACATTACATTACATTAACAAAAATAGTAATATTAATAAAAATATAGCCAAATAAACAATTCCATATTGTGCATATAATAATACTCTGCATCAGAATAACATATTTTTTAAACGTTTTGAGTGTGTCCAAATACTTGTTCACAAAGGCAAACTTAAAATGTTGCAAATAAAAATAACTGGTCAAATTATATGCTACATTAAAAAATGTTTTTTCATGCGTTTCTCAGTAGGTGAATATAAATCCGATGTACGGATCTTGCATACAAATAAAAAGGTCTCTGCCAAATATATTTCCATAATTCAACATCTTTAGTGAGAAATCAAAATATAATATGCATTAAATAATATTAAAAAAATATTTTCACATGTTTTTTTTAAATTATAGTACAATTTTTTTAATTAGTGTTGTACATCTCCGTACTATCCATAAGATATCGGACTTATTTTCCTGGTGTGGCAACATAAAAATACTAGTTTTCCACTTATATTTTTGAATGGATATACATAAATAAATATCCTGATTTGAGTAATGTAAAAATAAGTATAATTTTTTTGCAACAAAGCTAATGTTTTTTAAGTAATTTAAATGATGTTCTTACTTAAAAATGTGGTAAAATATAAATAAAAATCCTGATTTTAATATTGCAAAAATAAGTCTAAAATGTGTGTGTGCGTTAAAGTTTTTTGAGTACTTTGAAGGATGTTGATACTTTAAAACGTGGTTTTAAAAATATAAATAAAAAAAAATGTTTTGAATAGTGCAAAAAAGAGCCTAAAATGTGCAATAGAATCCAAGTTTTTTAAAAATAATTTAAGGATGTTGATACATTGAAATGTGGTAAAATATGAACAAAAATGCCATTTTTAATCATGTAAAAATAATTGCAAATTTGTTTGCAATCAAGTAAAAGATTTTCGTAAAGAGAATAATTTTCAGAATGCTGGTACATTAAAATGAGAGGAAAATATAAATAAAAACCTGATTTAAATAATGCAAAAATAAGTCTAAAATGTGTGCAATAAATTGAAAGTTTTTTGAGTAATGTAAAGGATGTTGAAACATTAAAATATAATAAAATAAAAATAATGTAAATATAAATCTAAAATTTCAGCAACAAGTTTAAGTTTTTCAAGTTATTTTAAGGTTGTTTATACTTTAAAATGCGGTAAAAAATAAGTAAAAATCCCATTTTAAATACTGTAAAAATAAGTGTAAAATATTTGCAATCACGTCGAGGTATTATGAAATATCATCGCAAAGAACTGCCAATCACATCACCGCCGCCGCACAAGCCCTAAGGGCCGACGAGTGCGGCGGACTGAACAAACGAGCGGCTGCGAGCCTTCACAACGCGCACGGCCCTAGAAGCAAACACGGGTAATTGGCTAGCTCTAGTATTGCCATTATGGTCCAGGTCGGGGCTCGTTGCACCACACTGACGAGCACTAAGAACGAGTCGCGCACATTTTCCGCATTCGGACAAGACGGGACCGGCCTAATACCCGCGTAATAAGCAACTAACCGACGGCATTTAAAGTTGTTCTTATACGGCGTGAATATTATTATAATAGGCTGATCAGGAAGAAATGCTTCATAATGGTTTTTTAATAATTTTTTTTTTTTTTTTTTTTTTAAATTTTACTTTTAGTATTAACGATTCATTTTATAATTTTGTTTTTTTTTGTTACGTATTTTTCCCACGGTTCTTTACATATTATTTAACACTTTCTAAGCCTTCTCATTTATGAACCATACGAGTATATTGCAGATTAAAAATCAGCATTGTCATAATTATGATTTTTTAAAAAATATTATTAATTCAACGTTGTGTCAGTTTTTTTACTGGAAAACTAGCGTCGCTTTTCAAATAGGAGTGCACATCGCCAATATGTAAATAATCAAATTACTAATATTTGTAATTTTCTTCAATGCAGTATTTATGTTGAAATTTTATTAGTTTAATTACCGCCTCCGTAGTGTAATGGTCAGCACGCTTGGCTACTGCACTGGAGGTCATGAGTTCGATTCCCAAGGGGGGGGGGGTAAAGTGATTTTTGAACTCTAATATTTATTCAATAGTACCCTGGACTTGTACCTAAAGCGGAGGGCTGATCACCTTTCCTTCATGTGTTAACGATCAAGATAACACTGAGCTTATATGATGCAGTACCCTATGCATCATTGGGTGAGGGTTTAAAGGAAAAGAAAAATTACAGTTGTTGGGTCAGTATTTAGTTCTATTCGGATATAGAAAATTTCGGATTAGCCGGAAAACTTGTAATACAGTACATACATAGTATTTAACATTACAGTAGTTACGTTGTACGCGCCTTTTACATTTCAATCTAATATTACAGTACTCGACAGGCAATATAGGTACAAAACTGTTTATTAATATTTCAATAATTTTTAAACAAATTTAGGTATGTAATCATTTAAATTTAAAAAATAAACCTGGACAGCGGTCAAATGAAATTCACGTACAACTTTTGGATGATGTTTTTTTTAACTAAATTGCAGATCCATTAAGAAATGCCAGTGAAATACAAAACCGAAATGTAATGATAAATGTAAATAATTTTTAATATTATTAGTGTAAAATTATATTTAGTCATGTCGTTTTAAATGTAATTTTGAAGTTATTTTTTTATTAAATTACTTTTAATGTTTAAGCCTCCCTTAGGTAATTTTCTTTCAACTTGTGAATGTCATAACACCTTTCGAACTCGAAACAACCGGTAGTTAAAATGGATCTTTGTCAGACGGGAGGAATATCTAATTTAACATACTCAACATACAAAGGATTGTATTAGACGCGTTTTATGTTTAAAACAGCCTTTACAATTAATATTTTCATTCGTCATTTTCTTTTGGAAAATTCGCCTTCAAAAAACGTTATTTTCGTAAGTTGGCAATGAATGACGTCATAGAAACGATGGAGTTATTTTAATGTTGGTGTCATTGCTAAATTATTGGCGGCTCTATTTGTTGATGTCTATGGTCCACCCTCCCACCCCCCCCCCTCCCCTCATATTTGTATTACTCAAATGGTAGTGTAGTGGTAAACAAACAATCCACACTACTACTATTATAGCTCTATAAACCATAGACAATAAACCACATATGGTCATAAAACGTTCGATGACGGAAATTTGATGACGTATGCGAACGCACGTTTTTCGTTTTATAAAAAAATATCTGAAGTTTAAACCTTCATATATGCCTATTTATCTACATATTTCAATAAGAATGTTACCGATGGTCTTGTGATTTTTCATATTAATTTATTAGTCAATAATCACACATCGTGATATTTATCCATTAACTTTGTGGATCAAATTGATATATTATTTTGAGAAATAAAAAGACTTTGTTTATTTTCTCACATTTGTGAGTGGATCAAAAAACAAAGCCTTTTTATTTCTCAAAATAATATATGTGAGAAAGATTCTTTGTTTCTGTTTTTCCGATCACCCTGTTCCGAACGGTGTTTTTGAGCGCCACCTCTGTGAATGGGTTTGTTTGGATTGCTTCGAATCTATTTTTAAAGAAATTCAACTGGCGACCTTCGCGCCGTTCCGGCTCCTTCCGAAGCTACGTTCACTCGTGTTTGGAGAGCGTTCGAGTACTCATTATCATCGAGATCAAAACGAAACAACACCGATGTCTGAGCGACTCGCAGAAGGCAGTAGGCACCGATGCGAACTGGGATGGTTCCGCAGAGAAATTCAATTTCTTCACTACTCTGAAACCTCCCAGGTCCGGTATAGAAACATAAATCCAAATGAAGTTAGTAAGAGAAGTAGAGGAAGACCATGAGCCTCACTTGTCCACATTTAAAATACTTAAACGTGGACATGTCAGGAATAAGAATAATCGGCGGGTACATATCGCTCACTCATATCGTTATATATAAAAAAAATCGTAAATTTTCAGTTGTGCATGTTTTCGGAATGTCAAGAAAATGTACTATATCCCAGCAAAAGAGGCATATTTTTAACTTGATATTTTACCCGCTACAGGGCAGAAAATGTTGTGTTTGCATTTTGAAGAAAGGGTATTGTTTAATTATTTTTTTAAAAATACTAAGTATTTTTCAAAAAGAGAAAAAACCTTCAGGTTTAAACTAAAAATATCTCTTGCACAGTAAAAACTTTAATAAGTGGCTTGATATTTATTTTTAACACATTGTATTATATTTTTAAACTTTAAAAACGTTCTCCTAAAAAATTTAGTTTTTTGATTTATGACGTTCATGAAAGGAGTATGCGATATGAGAAGATTGCTGAACGTGGAAGACGTGTATATATATATATATATATATATATATATATATATATATATATATATATATATATATATATATATATATATATATATATATATATATATATATATATATATATTATATATATATATATATATATATATATATATATATATATATATATATATATATATATATATATATATATATATATATATATATATATATATATATATATATATATATATATATATATATATATATATATATATATATATATATATATATATATATATATATATATATATATATATATATATATATATATATATATACATATATATTTATTTATATATATATATAAAAATTACTAGTTTTGGAAGCATCTGTCGCTTAAGTATTTTATTCATAATTTAATCATTCAATTATTATAAAATCAAACAACGGATGTCATTACGCTCATTAAACATTATTTTCAGAATAAATTCAGGTGAAGATGATCCAAAACTTGTTTTTTAATCTGGACGAATCAGAAAAATGGTAGGTGCTGATGAATTTATTTACCAATATATAAAAATTATATCAAGTGATAATTTTGTTATCAAACGGTTCGACGATTTTTCTCACGAAATGCAAACACCGTGAATATACCACGTCCGATGTGTACTAACTATTATTATACGTTAATATGTATGTACGGTAGCAAATATTGCAAATTAGTTTGCAATGGAACCGACTAGCAAAAAATCTAATCGGATCTATTCTATATTAAAAAAAAAACTGTTGACAATAGTGTTTATTCTCACCGTTTTGAGTGTGTCCAAATACTTGTTCACAAAACTGGATTATCTCCAATTATAGGAGTTATTTTTCATATTAATTTTTGTTAATAAATTATTTGGTCAAATTATAAGCTAAAATAATAAAATGAAAAGGATATTTTCTGGCGTTTCTCACGTATGTGATTATAATCCAGAATTCAGACATCACGTACAAATATAAGAGTTTCTGTTCAATACAAAAGCTTCTTCATCTCACTAATAGATGTCTGTCGTGAAAATTCCAGTGATTCTTATACTATGTTTCGAAACTGGATCATATATAAGTATACATATACAGAACTTCCGAGAATTTGAGTAGTGTGGTTGTCAATCATGGGTAGAATTGGTAAATGTTACGTGTGCAAAATAATCACTTAAACCAGCCTATGATGGTCGTAAGCCCCGTAAATGCCCAGACTTATATTCATTTATAGACATATTCCTATGTTGAGAATTAAAAATAATACATATAAGTTTAAAAAAACACGCACGTTTAAACTTGGCTCGTAACGCATGTCTGTATTGAAAACTACAGTGCATGTTGGTCTTCGGGTCGACCAAAAATCGCATGTGTTAGAAATTTTGTGTAGTTTTGAGTGTGTGAATGGTGCGCTATGGTGGTGAAGGGTAGTATTGTTTGCATGCTGTGTTTGTGATTGTCCTGACGAAGAGACGGGTACGTCTCGAAACCGGTAGACATAAAAATCTCGGTGAGTGGTTACATACTAATTTTATGAACGTTTTTATAAATAAAATAAATTTGTAAAAAAAATAATTTCGAGTGTGCCCAAATACTTATTCCCAAACCAGGGTTTTCTCCACAAAGGAGTTATTTAATTGAATTTCTAAATAAAATAACTAAAATCTAAAATATTCACAAGGCTTATGTCATGTCGTAGACTGGTTTAGTGATATCACTGTAAAGTATGTAATCACGTGCAACATTGACGATTCTACCCATGATTGACAACCACACTACTCAAATTTTAGATACATGACCGATCTCATAACATAATACATATGAGTCCACAAAAACCATTTATGTTAGATTGAGAAAGCTTTCATTTAACAGAGACTCTTTTATTTGTATTCAATCCATATTCTTCTTCATCTTTGTTGAGATGTTAAAAAAAAGTTAAAAAAACTCCTAAATGGAGGAAAAACAATTTCTGAGATGACGTATTTGGACACAATCGAAACATACATAAAAATACATACTTACATGGTTTCTTACTTTATTTTTCGACTTCTTAATATAGATGAAGAAGAATAAAGAGGTCTGGGCACTTACGGGACTTCCATATTATTAGAGATAATCCTTATTAGAGATAATTCCTTATCAGAGATAATCCAGATTTGTGAGCAAGTATTTGGACACACTCAAAATGTTGTGAATAAATTAACTGGCCAAATTATAAGTAAAAAATAAAAAATGAAAGAGTTTCTTCTTCATAAAATCTTATTTCAATCTCACCATAGATGTCTCTAGTGAAATTATACTGAAAACAAGCATGCTGTTTCGAATTTGAACAATATATATGGAAGTTTCAAAAATTTTAGTAGTCTAGTTTACAATCATGGGTAGAATGTTGAATTTTACCCATGTGTAAAGTGATCTCCAAACAAGCGTACGACAGGTCATAATCCCTGTAAAAATATCCAGACATTTTCTCAACAGTATATAAAGTGATCACTTTATTCATCCAAATGTCAGGTTGTAAGTCCTGGGATGCTCAGATATCCATATTCTGTCATATGAACGACAAATCGCTCACTCCTTTCAAGAACGTCATAAATCAAAAAACTTGATTTTTCAGGAGACGTTTTTAAAGTTTCAAAATATAATACAATGTATTGAAAATAAATATCAAGCCGCTTATTGAACTTTTTATTGTGCAACAGATCTTTTTAGGTAAAACCAGAAGGTTTTTTCTCCATTTGAAAAATATTTAGTTTATTAAAAAAAAAATAATTAAACACTGCCTTTTCTTCAAAATGCAAAAACAATACTTTCTGCCCTGTAGCGGGTAAAATATCAAGTTAAAAATATGCCTCTTTTGCTGGGATACAGTACATTTTCTGGGCATTCCGAAGCATGCACAACTGAAAATTGTCGATTTTTGATTTATGACGTTCTTGTAAGGAGTGAGCGAAATGAGAAATCTAAAAAAATCTGTAATATTAGTAAGGAATCGTTTTTTTTTTTTAATAATTGGTAATTATTTTTACAGATGTCAATTTTTTGTGTTTTTTCTTGCAAAAAACATAAAGTAAATGCAAAAATATAGAATTATTCCAAATTTCTACTCAAAAGCGAAATTTGTAGCATTTACAAAGAAAATGAAACTATGTACCTAGTACTACTTTTCGCGTTATTTCAGATGCAACATTGTCCGCAACAACAATACATAAGCAAGGCGTTGTATTATAACATATTGACTGGGTAGTAACGCGAATTATTTTTCTTTTGTAATATTCTTCATTCGACCTTCGAAGCAACGTATATCCACAATAATACCTAATTAGTTAAAAACAGAGGTAGTTATTTTTTCTTTAAATATTAATATATTTTTTTGTCAAAAATCTATAGGCTTAATTTGTGTGATGCAGAGTATTTCGATTGGATCTTAGTGTTAACTAACTAACTAACCATCACGCCGCTTCCCCATAGGGGTAGGCAGAGAGAATCGAACGCCACACCACTCTGTCTTTGTAAACATTCTTCGCCTCTCCTACATTCATGCATCTCCTCATACATACCCGACGATTATTACGACTCCTGACCCGGAAGCTTTCAAGTATTTGACATACCTGATTGTGCCAAGTTTTCCCTGGTTTTCCTCTGCTTCTTTTTCCAACTACATTCGCCTTAAATATTAGTATTACATAATCATAAAGATCTTAGTATTACATAATCTTAAAGTAACTTCTTCTCCGTCTTAGTCCTCATTACTGAGGGTTGTGACCTTCGTGGAAGCAATGACTCTTCTCCAGTTATCCCTTGATTTCGCTGCACGTAGCGCTCCAACCACTGAGGTGCCTGCTGCTGCCTTAACTTGATCGGTCCATCGCGTGGGGATCTTCCTGTCCCTCTTCCCCTCCAGGCTACCGATCACAACCAGACGTTCCAGGCTATCCTCATTGCCACGCGCAACGTGTCCTAAGAACTGAAGAATACGTCGTGTATAGACTGGGCAGAGTCAAGCCATCCAAGTATAGTTCCTGGCGAATGGACTTGTTGGTGCGTCTAGCTGTCCATGGAATTCGGAGCATATGCCTCCAAAACGCCCATTTTTCTCCTTTCTGCTGCTTTTACGGTTCATATTGATAGTAATAAAATATTCAAATAGTCTCTTATCCACGCAGATGCATGATTACATTTTTTTATTACTTTTGGCTGTATGATTACTTCTCTTTGAAATTGATAGCATCTGTATGTATCAGTGGCGTGCCTAGGGTTCACCAGTAAGGCAAGCCCATTATTTTTCACATTCGTGAATACATGATGTACCTATAATTTCTTCACCTCATATCATTCCCAGTATAGTAAGCACCCAGAAAGTATTATAAATATAAACAATGTATTGTAATCATTGTAAAAATATGCTAACATGTAACTTTTGTAAGGTATAGCCATCACCTTGAAATAAAGAAAATGTTCACTATAATAAAATATCTCCCTCAGATATTGACCATAACCAATAAGTACCATCACCATATAATGGCAAGCATAGTGTTTAATAATCATGTAAGCGCGCGATAATTTAAAAATAGTCACACATTAATTATGTATTTTTAATAATTTGGTCTAGATTTAGTCATTTTTATTTGGAGTTGTTAGGCAAGCCGGGCTTTTGGGCTTCTAGGGAAGTACCGCCACTGGTATGTATGTACCTACGTATTATAAGATATTTCAACACCAATGTTTAGGTGCGTATATACATGTTCGTAGATACTACTGATACATTGTTCGAAGAATATGCCAAACTCCAATTACTACGACAACATATTTCGGAAACCTGTTTAAATATGTTTTTTAGATAATGTTGATATATTACTACCGTGGGCTGAATTTCAAACAGAGCTATAATCGAAAATACACTAAAAAAACTTGATAAATAAAAAAATACTGATTTACAAATATAATTAACATTTTTGCAAAAAAAAAATAAGTAAAAATGACTAACCCCAAAGTAAATGCTTTAAATATTAATAATATTGAGAATATAAAAAAAAACTTTGTGTATTAAGTTTAAAATCAAACACCGATTTTTTGAGTCTACTATGCTGTATTTTATTGTTAAAAACCACATAAAAAATTATATTGCGACAATTGTTTCGCCTAGTTATGGCATTTTCAAACGAATGTGAAGATTAAATTCACATTCGTTTGAAAATGCCATAACTATTGAAACAATTGTCACAGTATTAATTTTTATGTGTTTAAAAAAAAAAAAAGAAATACAACTTAGTAGACTCGAAAATCTGTGTTCAATTTAAAAATTAATACATAAATTAACATACTTTATGGTAACGTACATAGAACTACAAACGCATCAAACAAAACCTAATATATATATTTTCCTTTTTTGGTCAAAAGAACTTTGATTGTTATGTCATACTTTCATTATCCATGAAGTCATTAAAAACAAAAACTAAAAATAAAAAGAGCTGTTTTTTAAGAGTTTATAAATGGATAATAGAAGTGGGTAGATCTGAAATAGATCACATCATTCGGCCATATCGTATTTGAATGTCTAACGATTTTCTTTCATATAATTGTATAAATAAATGGTGTAAAATGTGCCCTCGGCACGGGAAAACTCAGTAAGGGCACATTATTGTAATTTGTAATGCGTCCAATTTGGTAAAATGTCCAATTTTATTTGTTAAAAGTCCAATTCGATTTCTGAGGTTTCCAATTTAGTTTTGTAAAACGTCGAATTAAATTTGTTAAAAGTCCAATTCGATTTTTAAGGTTTCCAATTTAATTTGTTAAACGGCTAATTTTATTTTTAAGGATTCCAATTTAATTTGTTAAACGTCCAATTTGATTTTAAAGGTTTCCAATTTAATTTGTTAAACGTCCAATTTGATTTTAAAGGTTTCCAATTTAATTTGTTAAACGTCCAATTTGATTTTAATTTTTTTCAATTTAATTTGTTAAACGTCCAATTTGATTTTAAAGGTTTCCAATTTAATTTGTTAAACGTCCAATTTGATTTTAAAGGTTTCCAATTTAATTTGTTTAACGTCCAATTTGGTTTGTTAAACTAATTTAAAGTGAAAAACCTGAACTGTTGTCCCAATCTATAAACCAACACTAGCATTAAAAAATCAAAATTCGTCAAAAAATGGAAAACTTACTAAAAATTAAAATTCATCATAATTTTATTAAATTAAATATAAACAAGTACGTCTTTGCATTTTATTGGAGCATTGTTACAAGCATGTACTATAATATTTTATAAAAAATCAAAAAAATGCTTTTAAAATGTTTTTTTTCATTGATTTCTGAGCTTTAAAAAACAACGATTTAGCCTAGTTTGAAATTGGTAGCCTCGCAATTATATACTTGTGTATACTTATATATGAATAGTAATATAAGATTTTGTGTGTGTGTGAAAAAATATATAAATAACTTAGGTATATACCTACTTGTTATTAGAACTACGCAAAATACGAGAAAAACAATAAGAAGTTTTTTAATGTGTTTATTTACATGAAAAACAAATTATTACCCGCTTAAATGTTTATGCTAATTTAAGATTTATTTCCTGAATGATTAAAAAAAATGATTCCGAGTCGCAGTGCTATGGTTAGCGCGCAGTATTTGATTGGGTGAGGTCATGAGCTCGGTTCTCAGGTGTGTCAATATCATAAACATTAAAAAATGGACTTATTTTAAATATATACGCATTTAAATTAGGTGGGCATAGACAAATAATCTTTCGGTCGGATCGAAGCGGTGTTAACTCGATCGTCAACTACATATCGCTCACTCCTTTCAACAACGTCACATATAAAAAAAAAAGATTTTTAAAGAGATCGTTTTTAATGTTTAAAAATATAATACAATGTATTAAAAATAAATATCAAGCCACTTATTGTACTTTTTACTGTGCAACAGATCTTTTTAGGTAAAACTTTAAGGTTTTTTCGCAATTTGAAAAATATTGTGGATATTAAAAAAAATTTAAACAATACCTTTTATTCAAATGCAAAAACAACACTTTCTGCCGTGTAGCGGATAAATATTAAGTCAAAAATATGCCTCTTTTGCTGGGTGGGATATAGTACATTTTCTGGGCATTCCGAAAACATGCACAACTGAACTCCAGCACGGTAGCTAAAAACGCTAACCATTACACGTTAGGAGAGTTTATCCTGATGCACCTCAAGATTGAGTGCAATTCGAGATTTTCTAATTTGAGACCTAGATAAATAGCAACAGTTTCAACTTCTGGTAGACCTTACAATTATTTATTTATGAGTTTCCTCGTAATGAACGTCACTTTATTTGTATGAATCTTAATAGAATCCTAATTTCACCCCCCGCATACACATGAAACGAGATGTTTTCACTTCCACATGAGATGTTTTCACTTCCACATTAGATGTTTCCACTCATAAACTAAAAGTTTTCCCCTATCCAAGAGATGTTTCCACTCATAAACAAAATGTTTTGACCCATGCATGAGATGTTTCCTCATAAACTCATAAACAAAAAGCTTTCGCTCACGCGTGAGATGTTTCCACTCGCAAATGAGATGCATTCACTTACGCGTGAGATGTTTCCACTCGCAAATAAGAGGCTTTCATTTACGCATGAGATGTTTCCACTCGCTAATGAGATGCTTTCACTTACGCGTGAGATGTTTCCACTCGCAAATAAGAGGCTTTCATTTACGCTTTAGATGTTTCCACTCTCAAATGGGATGCTTTCACTTACGCGTGAGATGTTTCCACTCACAAGTGAGATGTCGCATGAAAATGAGAGAATATTTTTAGCACTCAATATCAAATATAGCCCCTCGAAGAGCTAGACAGTACCTATCCAAGTTCCGCGGCCATACAGCCGAGGTCACAGGGTTCAATCCCATTACCCTTGGTCAATCCCTCTGTGGTCAAGGACATTAGTCCCGATTCGTTTTATATGCGTGTAGCGTGTGTACTGCTATCGTATATCCAAGCATCTTCATCTAATACCATATGACATAGATAATATTTATTTATTTTTATTTCTTTCAACTTCTTGTACAGAAATGTACATTGGCGGGCCTATTGATAAAAAGCAATATTTTCTAACCAACCAAAAACAGATTGGGGAAATGGAAAGAAGGGTATCCAAAGGAAAGAAGGATCGTAGATGTATATATATATATATATATATATATATATATATATATATATATATATATATATATATATATATATATATATATATATATATATATATATATATATATATGTATCTATATATATATATATATATATATATATATATATATATATATATATATATATATATATATGTATCTATATATATATATATATATATATATATATATATATATATATATATATATATATATATATATATATATATATATATATATATATATATATATATATATATATATATATATATATATATATATATATATATATAGTATACCAACCAAAAACAGATTGGGGAAATGGAAAGAAGGGTATCCAAAGGAAAGAAGGATCGTAGATGTATATATATATATATATATATGTATCTATATATATATATATATATATATATATATATATATATATATATATATATATATGTATCTATATATATATATATATATATATATATATATATATATATATATATATATATATATATATATATATATATATATATATATATATATATATATATATATAAATATATAGATATACATTTATTTCTTTAAACTTCATGTGCAGCAATATTTTCTAACCGACCAAAACAGACTTGGGGAAATGGAAAGAAGGGGAAGAGGTCTATAGGCAGTGGAGGACAGAGGGCTCATGAAAAAGAAGAAGAAGCTTAAGTTAATTTATCTCTATGCTGTAAAAATATATGAATATTTTTATCAGTAATTTTTAATTTCACACAATACAGATGAATGATTGCAAGACATTGAAAATAATAGTCCAGAAGTAAATTTAAAGATATCAAAACAATCCTAGACTTATATTAGCGTTGTTGTGTTATCTTTATCGCAATAGCTTGATATCCCTTTATCTTGATAACTTAAAAGCTTAAACACTTAATTTGGTAATTGAATAATTAATAACATATTGATGGCTTGTTAAAATTTAAGTTAAAATTTAGGTTAACAATTCAAGTTTTTTTGTTGATCTTAAAGGACTCGTTTACCTCAGCAGTTTTCAAGTTCACAAGCTAGTATGAGTACGGGTATTCAACCCTAAGTGCCCTAGTCATTACTGCTATTCTCCTATTCCTGCCGACTATTCCTTCTCCGTTTCCTTCCCACTAGGCAATAATGTTCTCCACCCTATGTTCTTTATTTCCGTCATCTGTATACCATCAAATTCCACGCCTAAATCCAAGAATCTGGAGAGACAAGCTTGCTTTCATATAATTAATGATTACAAATGAACACGATTTCAATCCATCACGGTGTCCCTTGGGTTCGTGTACTATTTGAATTCTATTTTTTTCTGCCTTAGTCCTCATTACTGAGGGTTGTGATCCTTGTGGAAGCAATGACTCTTCTCCAGTCATCCCTTGACTGCGCTGCACGTAGCGCTCCAAACACTGGGTTTGAATAGGAATCTAAAGAGTAATAAATTACTGAGAGGCCTTTTTTAAAACGATAATAGTCGACCCTTGTCAATTAAATTCGAGTTTTCCAAGATTTTGACATATTTATAAAAAATAAAAATAAAAACATATAAGTGCATTGTGCCCATCAAGTCATGAAGGAATTCATAATTGACTTCATTTTTTTTAAATTAAAAAGTATATAACTTTGTTTTTCATATAATTTTTTTTTGTAAATTAACATTTTTACCAATATTATTGTGACATCTATAGACTGTTATTTTTAACGTCACACTTTTCATTCGTATATTTTTCCCCATCATATTTTTGAGCTGGTAACACTATTGGAGTGTTTCGTAGGTTTGCAACACTTTTTACAGAACTGTCAGTTTGACGTTTGTATTTTTACGGTAGTCTTGGAACGGCAGAATCTTGCCGCAATATCATTCAAATCTGAAATTAATATAATTGCATTTTCAAATAAAAATATTTCGAAACGCCATGACCGATGAAAGAAATTTTCGTTCATCTTATTACGAGAAAGTCGGCTGTCGAAGTGTCGAGGAAAAGAAATCTTTAGAAATATTATTGAAAGATAGACCATGGGACAAAGTAAAGTTGAAACAATTTGGATTAAGGTTTACTATTCCATCTACATATCGAAATTTAGTCTGGAAAGTTCAATTAGGTAACGTATTATATTATTGTACACTATTATTTGACAGTGATATTTTTCTACCTACCTTCGAATTGATTTAACTTTTTTTGTTAAATGTGCATATAATTTTTTTGACATCTCAACATAGATAAAGAAGAAAATATAGGTCTGGGCATTTGCAGGGCTAACAACCATCATAGGCTGGTTTTTAAGTGATCACCTTTCACACGTGTAACATTCACCAATCCTACCCATGATTGACAACAAGGATACATACCTCACATACAAATGAAAGAGTTTCTGCTTTATAAGAGCTCTTCTCATCCCACCATAGATGTCTCTTGTGAAGTCACGCACACTGTGTTCCGAGTTTGATCAATATATATAGAAGTTTCAAGAATTTCAATAGTGTGGTTGTCAATCATGGGTAGAATTGGTGAATATTACACGTGTGTAAAGTTGAAATATATCAATTTTGTAATATTAGCTCTGGTAAGTATCAGAAAATGAGAAAAAAATACATAGCAAGTAGCTGCCATAGCTGGCGTAGCAACAACCACCCTGAAGGACGACTTGTGCGCTACTAAAACGAGATCGGCAGAAACAGTATGAAACTGCGCGTGTATGCAAAACACGGCATACAAGCACACACTGAGAAACGTTTATGTATTGGTGATTCTGTCCCTGATTTTTTTACAAGTATTTATTTCCGTCCCTGCAAATGAATTACTTTATACTAAAATACTTTTATGTAATACTTGATTGTATTATGGACAAAATATAAAAATTCTGAGCCTGTATCTATTATATTTTATATAGATATTTTCATTCAAAAGTCAATTTGTACTAAATACATATCACCAGAAGGGAAGGTTAAATGAATGTTTGATTTTTTAAATGTTGCACCATGTTATTTAAATCATGTAAAAAAAATATGTAAAAAGGGAATTCTGTGTACTTAATTCAATAACAGTTGTTACTACTAACGGTACTGGATCACTTTTATTAGGAAGACGAAAACGCGCAAATGAAGACAATCTTTTATATATTAAAATTACAAAGTTATAAATGTGAAAATAACAAAATTTCACCAATATATCGAAAATTACCAAACACAAGGGCGAGAAGAACAGAGCGACACCAATATAAAAACAGAGCGAGCGCGGCGTATACGCGTTTTGAATATTGTCTAATCTGAACACACAAATATTTGTCCGCCACCCCTTAAATACTATTTTAAAGGCGTTGCATGGGGTGGGGACAGTATTTGTAACATTTAAAACTTACTGAACTGCGTCTCTTTGTTCTTCTCGACTACCTTTATAACTTACATAATCTTAATTTCTAAACATTAGAACATTTCTAAACATATTATAATATCATTAAAAATACACTATTTTTTGTGACACATAAAATACATAATTTTTAATATACTTAATGGTAAGACAATGTCCATTCGTTGCCTAGGCCAAGTGGTGTTATCAATATTGTAGTTGGGTGGAATAAAAAATTATAAATCTTTGAATAGACCCATTCGGAAGATACAACAGTTAGCAATATTTCAAATAATAATGTACATTGCTCCGCATGTTTTTTTGTTGACAGGAGTCCTCCCAGTATACACTGAATCACAGGAGTTTGTCACAGCTCAACGTCAGGCACAGTTCGATGATCTCTTACACGCATTGAAAGTCATGCGTATAGTTGATAATAATACTCCCAAACCTCAGCTGTTTCTAGCCATGTTCTACTTGGAAATGGGAAGACTCCTTTACGATTTTAACATTCAGGTAACTTGCACCAATGTTGCTTTTAACCTCTCGAATAGTAAGATATTATGACATTTCAAAGCATGGTTTGTTCAGTCGGTAAAACATGTAACTAGTTGAAAAATAATTTAATTGTATTATATTATCAATAGACGGGCGTTGGTAGTCGAAATCCCGACATAATCTGGAAATATTCCAGAAATAATCACTTCGCCCTAAATGCTAGGCCACACTCTATCTGACATGGTATTTTATGACCCCACGGTTTGGGCGGTATGCACGGAGAGGTGAAGTGTCTGTTTATTTAGAGACAACTCCCTGGAATAAGATTCTGAACCAAAAGCTAGTGCCAGCTATTGTTTTTTTTTGTGGAGGAGTCCATCTGTTTGGCCATCTAATTCCAACAGGAATTAAGTGCAATGCCATGTGCAATACTTAATTCTCGCTTTGTAGGTAACGAGTTGGGATCCTTTGAACTAATCGATATTATGATAGTGTGATATATTCATACACACACACACACATATACAGTGAAATCTCTATCTATCGTTCCTCCAATAGTCGTTTTCCTGGATGTCTCGTTTATTTCTTCTGCCCCGAATTAATTTCATACAAAAATAGATTGCACTGATAGTTTCTCTATCGCCATTTTACCGCATTCATCGTTTGAATTACGCTGCATATTTGGTATATTTTGAAAGTTTTTTTTTTACATACTTCTCAATTTTGTTACATTCGACGACCATATTCCAACGTGTGGGATAGAAATTATTATTTCATATAATTTTTTTTTTTTTAATAATTTATAATTTTTATATAGTGTTTTTATTTTATTTTTCAAATATCTAATCTTTTAATATGCCTTTACTTCGATTATAGACGTAACAACATTACTTTTATTATTTCTTTTTACTTGTTAGAGTAACCAGTTGATTATATTGTTTAAGAATATTTTTGTTAAAAGAGTTAAATAAACAAATAATTGTCCTTTTTAGATGGAGAGCGGTATTGTTCCCATTGCAGAAACACTTTTACAGATGTGCGATGACGACTCGGATGTTTATTGGCTAGCCAAAGGGTTCTATCATTTAGTAGAACAGTTTGGCAAAGATATTCCTAAACTTATAGATTGGACAAAAAATTTACTAGAAAAAGAAGACCAAGACCTTTACAGGTGAGTTTGAAAGATTGTCATGTTTTTTTATTTATTAAGTTAAACGAATTTTAGTTAGAGAAGTCTAGCGAGGTAAAATAGCTGTCACAAAAATCAATAAATTAAGTAGAATCATAAGTCGTGTTTTGATTTATCTAGTAGTCAGCTCCTTAGGTATTTAAATATTCAATAATATCTGGGTTTTTCGAATTTTATTTTTAACACACTAAGGATGGGTGTTTTTTACTCCTGTAGAGTGCTTCTGATGGGATTCGATAATTGTGTACACTTAGTTCGGTAGTGTAATGGCAAGGGGGTATATATGTCAAATTTTTCATTTTCTAATTTTGTTCCACAAAATGTCTAAAATAGTGTATTCCATAATCTAGCAAAAGGATATAGCTGTAGTTGCAATACTTATTTAGTTTTATTAAGATATGTACATATGCCATCCTAAGTTTGTTTTTGCTCTCCTGTAAAATTTGGTCTGAGACAGATATACCCCTTTACCTTTACACTAACGAGTTAAGACCTTAACAAAGAGATTGGTACGTAATATTCATAAAAAACGTGACATAATTCCTTCTTTTCTGACTTTGAAATGAGGCTGGCACAGGAGGTAAAAATAATCCTTAAGCATCAATCAACTGAATGCGTAGAAATACCTTTCCCGTCCGAAGTGTATAACAATATTACTAGCAAATTCAAGATAATTAGATCTTATCACTTAAGAGTGCAATTGTGAATTTTGGAATATTAGCTTCCTTAATTATTTAGAACCTAGGTAATAAGGTCGCTACAGCTGAAAATATGTAAGTATCAAGATTTAATCATGGATTAAGTAAGGGATGAATATTTAAATAAAGGGAGGAGTATACAACATAGTGACCTCTGTCAAAATAGTGCACAGTATAATTATCAAAGTAATTCTTTAAAAAAAACTTATTTGACAAAAATTTTTCAAGCTCCTGAGAAACCATTTAAAAAAATAACAATTTTTCAAGTAATAAAATGTCAATAAAAACATATAATTATAAAGAAGTTCATCCTTAAGATTCTAAAATTATTTCAGACTACCATGTAATGTAACTAAAGGTGTAACACCAAGCAATTCCAACAAAACTATAAATAATTAAGAATTAATCATTTTAATAGCCTCCCTATCATATATCAGGTATGCCAAATACTTGAAAGTGGTCAGGTTAGGAGTCGTAACAATCGGCGGGTATGTATGAGGAGATGCATGAACGTGGAAGAGGCGAAGAATGTTTGCAAGGACAGAGTGGTGTGGCGCTCTATTCTCTCTGCCTACCCCTGCGGGAAGCGGCGTGATGGTTAGTTAGTTAGTTAGTTAGTTAATAGCCTCCCTACGGATATTAAATAAACAGAAGATATGAATCTACTGATTTTTTTAATGCCTGTTATACATACATGTCAAGTTGAAATACAAACAAAAAATGTCTTATATCCTTAATTAAGTACAGTAAATAAATATCCAGTGCAAGTCTCTCTCCACAAGAGTTGATTCTATTTTTTTGGGTAAGCACAGTAACTTTTTTTATTAACATAAATTGTATACATTTATTTAAATAACAATTTAAAACATATTTAAAAAATATATATATAGTGACCCACAAAGCCACCTTGTGTGTCTTTTTTAACCATTTTAACCTATATACACACAAAAAAGAGAGAGAATTTAGAATATAAACATTTTACAATTTTCATAAAATTAACTCTTGATCATTTACCCATTCCTTTATTTTGCCTTTGTTCCATATTTTATTTTGACCTCTAACACCCGCCGGCAACAAATTAAAAATGTTCAGAACGATATATTGCAGCATTCGACTCCCATATTTAATAACTAAAATAAGATATTCTATAAAAAAGTTATCGCGCCGCAGCACAAAGTACCGTAGATTCCGCAGGTGCTGGTGTCAACGCAGAGCGGCCGGGCGTCAGCAATCCGCGGCCGTACTCGATGGTGGATCTACCTGCATAGAGATCCACCGAAAGCCCAGAGATCCCTTGCGATCGCCGGTAATGCGATATCACCGGCAGCCACAACCTGCATCAGGCAACCGGGTCGTAAATCCGGTATCGCTCCGTCGGGCCATGGCGGCTCCGTCGTTGTCCAGTCCGGGTGCAGTCAACTCCAAAGTATTTCTGAGTCCAAATCCAGGGGGTAGCAGCGGTCGAATGTTCCTTGGGCGAAGAGTCCGGGCGGGCAGCGAAGTCGGGAAGAAGCGGGGGCAAGGAGAAGTAAACGCAGCGGTAGTCGATTGAAATCTGATTTATTGTGACAAATGTTCCCCTATATATACTGGCTCTGGGTGCCTTGTCGCAGCGTCACCCGGCTGCGCCTGACCAATCGCAGAGAGGGGTATGTCCACCAATCACGGCGTAGAGAGAGCGAGGGCATTCGCGTGCCATCTCCCTCTAGCACGTATAAGGATATCCCCACTCTGCTACCTCGGCGCAGTCGAGTGCGCACCACAGAACAGTATATAGATAACAATAATTTCAGTCTACAATATTCTTGAAAATAGCTTAACCTAGCCTGAGCTATTTTTTCCTCGGTATGGCCAAGGACCACCTCTGAAAGTGACACATTACAGTCTTAATTGAGCGGGCAGTACATTGCTAACACATACCGAGGTCCCTAGGCTAATAAAATCTATTTCTCTATGTTCTAATGTACGTCGGCTTCAAAAGTAAAGTAGAAATGTCTAGTTTATAAATTCAAGTTTATTTATATGTTCCCAGATTCTTACAAGAAAATCAAGCTCTAGACTCTCTGCCATTGGAGAAATGGTTCAACTGTTGTTTTGCAGGAATATTAGACGAGTCGGCTTTAGCAAGGTAAGATTTTTTTTTTGTTTTAGAAAAGAGAAATATTTGTATTTTTATAATTTACAAAAATACTTTAATTTCATACTATTTCTATGAGCCTTAGCGGCCTAATATTATTAGAAATAGGTATTAAATTGTGGTAGGCTGGGTCCAAACCGAGAAACTCTGACTCAAAAATTTCTATATCTAAAATCGGGTATCAAGATAATGCTAATGGAAACCTGTCATCTCTTTTATTCAAATGTTTTTATATCTCTATAACTATAAATAGGCTATATGGGCTGATAAGACTTATTAAGTATTCATGAAGATAGATGTAAAGATGTACAAAACTAACCCCTAAAGTGGGCAATATCACTTCCATTGGGGTACCAACATCGTCTAGGGCCAAGGTGTCAAACTCAAAAGGCCTCAAGTGCCGCAAAAGGTATTTTGGGTACGCCGGCGGGCAACATCAAAAAACTCAAAATAACTCTTCTCATTCTCATTTTTATCTAGCTTTAAGTGAATAATTTATTATCAAAAATAGTCACATGAGGTACAGTAGATCCAACTTAATGATTTTGTAAAAGAATATCATATGTTGCCGTACAAAAAAATGATTTCAATGAAGAATTAAAATAAATGAAAAATATCACCGCAAGCGGCCACATGTTTGACATGCCTGGTTTAGGGGGCGATGGAAAGCCAGCAATATCTGATAAGGGGTCAAACGGTCATCTCAAAAATCCGCCATCAATAACGCTACTTTTGAACGTATTCTTCAAACCCTTATCCGCCCCCCAATGGTGCATAGGGCGTTGCATCATATAAATGCAGTGTTACCTTTATCATTTACACATGAAAGCAAGGTGATCATTCCTGCGCTTCAGGGTCTGACCAGTCCAGGGTAATTTTGAAAAATAATAATTTTGAATATATATATATATATATATATATATATATATATATATATATATATATATATATATATATATATATATATATATATATATATATATATATATATATATATATATATATATATATATATATATATATATATATATATATATATATATATATATATATATATATATATATATATATATATATATATATATATATATATATATATATATATATATATATATATATATATATATATATATATATATATATATATATATATATATATATATATATATATATATATATATATATATATATATATATATATATATATATATATATATATATATATATATATATATATATATATATATATATATATATATATATATATATATATATATATATATATATATATATATATATATATATATATATATATATATATATATATATATATATATATATATATATATATATATATATATATATATATATATATATATATATATATATATATATATATATATATATATATATATATATATATATATATATATATATATATATATATATATATATATATATATATATATATATATATATATATATATATATATATATATATATATATATATATATAAATATATATATATATATATATATATATATATATATATATATATATATATATATATATATATATATATATATATATATATTCAAAATTATTATTTTTCAAAATTATAATTTTGAATATATATATATATATATATATATATATATATATATATATATATATATATATATATATATATATATATATATATATATATATATATATATATATATATATATATATATATATATATATATATATATATATATATATATATATATATATATATATATATATATATATATATATAAATTTGCCAATATTTATTTTCACCCCATCTGGGAATCGAACCCGGGACCTCCAGAACTACCGTGCGTGCTGACCATTACACTACGGAGGCGGGTAATTATACTATATGAGTAATAAATTAAATTTTCAAAAGAATACTCTATTTGAAGCTTAGACCTGCACCCTGTACTCAGGCTTTGAAATAAAAACAAAAAAGTGTTTTGAATTATTTTATTTTGTTTTTAGTTTGTGATTTTTGATGTACTAAATCATAATTTGTATAACACGTCACCTTAATGAGAGTCCATGCAATTCCGCTTGTAACATCGGCTATTAGTATTGAGACACATCGGTATAATATTCTTAAAACAATTGAAAATTTAAGAAATTAAATACACAATCATTTATTGTTTTAGAATATGGGACAAGGTGTGTGGTGGATCATCTAATATTTTAGTATTCGTGGCGGTCACTCTAATGGTTACATTACGAAGAAACTTATTGAAATGTAAATCTACAGAACAAATCCTCAAGTGTCTTCAAGATGTAAGTTCTTAAGCATTTTAGAAAATTCTCTTTTAAATCATCTGCCGCGTGTATACAGGTAGATGATATTTTATATCTTCATAGTTAAGTAAAAAAAATAAGCATGTTATCCATACCATGTAATTCATATCAAATATTATACGTGAGCTTAGAATGGGTGGCTACCTGTTTTTTTTTTTTTTTTGAATTACCTAACGTCTAAGTGACTCTGAAATCTAGCTACGGCTTATGCAACACCGTTTATCATGTCCCTACTCAGGCTTCAACTTTATAAGTTTCATAGCCTATGCCTACTCGTGAGTGGATTTACTCTTCATGTTTAAAGTTGCTTTAATTTCATGTAATTTATGAGTGAAAATTCTTGGCAAAAACACTTGCTATCGTGGCTACCTCGTACATTTATTTCTTATTTCCATAGATAAATGAAATTTACATAGTATGTTACCCGTACATTTATTTCTTATTTCCATAAATAAATGAAATTTACATAGTATGTTACCCGTACATTTATTTCTTATTTCCATAGATAAATGAAATTTACATAGTATGTTAAAAAAAATCTTGTGTTATATATATTAATTACACTTTTATATAACGATCAATGCTATAATAAATATCTTTAAGCTGAGTAAATGCTCTTTCTTGGTGTTGTTATCAGACCTGTATTAAAGTTTTGTGTAATGACAGATTTCACTCATTAAGTTTTTGTCATTTTTAGATACGAGGAGATACAGAAGAACTAATTGCAAACAAAGCTATTGAATTATGGCAGAACAACGGGTATATGGTACCGATAATGAATGAATTAAGTCAATCAAAAAGCAAACCCGATATTCACATACGTTAATACTCAGAAACTTGTTAAACATCAAATAAATATCGGGAAACCCTTTGAGATTTGGCAAAATCAATGACAAAAAAATCATACTTTTACACCGGCTTTTTGTAAATACTACTTATAAGATTAATAATTAAACAGCATGTACTTTTAAATATTTGTTTTATTTTCGAATGTTTAAAAACTATTCAAATATAAATTAATCAACACACTACAGGTCAAATCTCTTTGTAGCGAATACCAAATTTAAGAAATTTCCAGTATAACGAATCTGCAATTCGTCCCCGGAAAACTTCCATCCAAAATGTACTGAACCTAAATTCAATGTAGCGAAGCCAATCTCAGAATAACGAACTTTTTTTTTCAAAATGTTAAAATGATGTTGCAATTCATTATAAAACATTGAGAAGTCCAAAAGAAAATTTCCTTTTTTTTATCAAACATTAAAAACCAATTTGAAGTTGCTTTTTAATTCAGTTTTCTTTCATTGCTTATAAATTTCTTTTTTCCAAGAAAGTCTCAGTTTGAAAATCATAATTTCATTTCTGTTGTGTCCTGCAGTAGGTAGGTACCTATATTGTATTGATCACTGGCCGGAAGATCGGGTGTAGTGTAACAGTAATAAGTAATTTTAATTTTCCAGTAATAGTGGGTATAATATAGTGATAAAATAAATTTGAAATGTGTTTTATCCTATACATCCAGTGTAACGAATTTTCATTATAGCGAAATATTTTTTTGGTCCCGTGAAGTTCGTATTTGTTTTGAATATTTTTCTTTTTCTTCTTCATGAGCCCTCTGTCTTCCACTGCTGGATATAGGCCTCTTCCCTTTCCTCTCCATGAAGAGGAGCCGCTGCCTGTACCTTCATTTTCAGAAGCATGTACACTCTTTGAAAGGTTGAAAACTTTCTACTACGCACATTCAATAACTGATGGCGAAAAAAATATTATTTGCAAAGTCCAAAATAATATACTGTTGACTTATGGAAATAAAACAGATTATTTACGATTCAACAATCAACTTTATTAGTTCTGTTCAGCTTTATACTTTTTTTAATTATTACATTTATTTACATGTAAATCTTGAATTCTTCTTAAAATTTTAAACTACCAATGGTTTTGCAGATTGGGAGGACGGTATCTTTATTCTAATGTACATATCTCTTTGAGTTTTAACTTCTTAATACTGCATTTATTATTTTCAAACATTCATAGTTTATTACAATAATAATAATAATAAAACCCTTATCCGCACCCCAATGGTGCATAGGGCACTGCTTCATATGAACACAGTGTTATCTTGATCGCTTACACACGAAGGAAAGGTGATCAGCCCTCCGCTTCAGGTACCAGTCCAGGGTAATATTGAATAAATATTACAGTGAAAAAATCACTTATATTTATTTGACCCCCCTGGGAATCGAACCCGGGACCTCCAGAACGGTAGCCGAGCGTGCTGACCATTACACTACAGAGGCGGACAATTACTACAATAGATCCCTTTAAAAATGATAGATACGAGGTTTCACTGTAGAGGTATTTATGAAACATTTTTTTTTAATATTCTTGAACTGAGGGCATTTTTTTACCATCCATTTCGGGAAACCAAGAGTCTTCTGTATTTTACACAATAATTAATCAAATTCATTTGGTTCGCAATAAGGTAGCCATGATTTGTAATGTGACAGAAGCATAATGAATTCAAATTCACTATTCTCTTTAATCATAGACACCAAACTTTGTATAAAACTTTTCATCTCTGGTATTTTCAAAATATCTTCAGGATTACTTTCCAAATAAAATACGACGGATCTTAAATGATAAGGGTATAAATGAACCAAACTATAATCCACTGATCGACACTTTATGTCTTGTAAGATATGTTGTATAAAGCTTTGTAAAATGGGTGTGAATTCGCTCTTGAGGTAGATTTCATTTAAAATAAAAAATACTTTTTGAAAGGCAGATGCGTAGCGAGCCAGGTGAAAAAATAACACATCTTTATTTGGAAAATACTTGTCCAAAATTTCATCAAATGACTCATAATTTTTTACATGCAACAATTCTTCAGATATATTTGATAATTTTGTCTCCAGTAAAGGAGCTAGTCTG
The DNA here is from genome assembly GCF_059751285.1 of Brachycentrus maculatus. Taxonomy (NCBI): domain Eukaryota; kingdom Metazoa; phylum Arthropoda; class Insecta; order Trichoptera; family Brachycentridae; genus Brachycentrus; species Brachycentrus maculatus. The sequence goes on along the minus strand of NW_028281307.1, from coordinate 213,985 downwards.
AGAGTTAATATATTGTATATATCCGTTGTAATTAGAAGCGTTTTATGCTCCCAAATTTTAGTCAAAAATTCATTGGTTACATTGTCTAATTTTCCAGGTGTGTTCAAACAAGACATTGTAATATCCTCCAGTGATTTTCGACTGGTACACGAGTTGATATTGATTAGTGCAACACCAATGTTTACATTATTAATATTAATTTCACTATCTAAGGCAAGTGTATTTACGCAATCAAAATGTTGAGAACCAAATAAATCTAGTTTGTCGTTTAATTCTTTGTTTTTCTTTCTCTTCCTGTGGTAATAATTTGATTCCATTTCTTTTTCTTGCTTACAACAAAGATGGTTGATAATTGTATTTATTCGGTCATTTTCTGCATCATGCAGTACGTTGGAAGGTCGTTTCATTGCACACAAATTTTGTGTTAATTCCAGTGTACTTTTGCGAAGTTTTGATTTAAGCTGAGATTGATTGGCATTTTCCGTAAGAGTTAAAATTTTGCTCAAACTTTTTGCGATATTTTCGGCGGTTTCGGAGGTGAGTAGAGGATCGAAGTGGGAACTTGTCGCTTCAGAATTATTGAACGATAAAAGTTTTTCTAAAATTTTGTTACTGGCCATGGTGGAGCACGATAATATTACAAATTATTTAATATATCGGCTGCAAGATTTCCCGTTTAGTTTAATGTTATTGGCGCGCTGTCAGCTGTCAAAATATTTTGTTCAAGTCATAGATATCACAACTAAAATAGACAATATAAATTAAATACACCACAGACAATTATCACGGTAATTTTATGACACTCTAAAATCGTGATGTACACAGCTGTGGTTTACGTCTTCCAAATACTGTAGTAGATCTTCAAGGGAGTTATACTCATCAGCAGTGTATAATTTTTCCTTTTTGTTACGCGTATGCGTAAATGAGGGTAAGTAACTTCGAATGCTACAGTCATTACTGCTATTACTTATCCTTTGTCTATCTATTCTAACACTATTTCCTGTCTAATGTGTTTTACTATAAACTTTAAATTCGTCATCGTCCCCACTCCTCTCAGACCACCCCTTTATAAAAAAATAATAAAGTATAACCATTCCAATACGATACAGTGCCATTTCCACCATTCAGGTGAAAATAGGGGTCAAAGAAATAGTAAACCTGTTCTAAAAAGTTTCTAATGATTAATTCCCATGATAAATGCTACATTAATTTTAATGGGGGATATAGGGTCTTGAAAAAAATTGAAAATTTATGTTTTTTTAAAAATTTTATTTACTTTTTCTTTAGAATTTAATTTGATTAAAAAAATAATAAAAATACCCAACTGAATTAAAAAAAAACAAATGGAAATAGTGTCTTCTCAACAATAAGTCGTTACTAAATTCGAAATGATTTCAATTTAGTTAAAAGGATCCAGGAAATAAAACACAGTTTCTTAGTTTATTGTTCAATAAATAAATCTATTGATTTTTAAAAACATTTGACTTATTACATAATAAATTAAACCTTAATTTATCGAAATTACACAAATGAATTATTTGCATAAAAATACAAATCATTTAACACGAACAAAATTACAATACATATAACAAAAAATACAAAGGTACTTATAAAATTAAACCGAATCCAACTCTCATGCCCTTAAACAATGAACCAATTAATATACATTAATAAAAAAAAATCCTTTGGCATAAGTGGAAAAAAAATATGATATGACCTCCAAACATAAATATATTTGGTTAGAACTCATAATTGATTGAGACAGATTCTGATTCCGGTTGGGCAATATGGAAAAACATCACAATGACAAATTTATTATAATCTTTCTTCTGATACTTATCCGCACCCAATGGTGCATAGGGCACTGAATCAGATAGATCACTTTGCATTATGTAATTTGTGATCAAGTTAACACTGTGCCCGTCCGATGCACCATGTGAAATGCAGATAGGGGTAAAAAATATATATTTTAACTGTTAAACATTGTATATAACTTTTTGTATGTTGATTTTTTTTATGTAGTCCCGAGAGTCCCAGCTATCTATAAGCTTGATTATTTTTTTCCTCTCTATAGTTCATACTTTTTCATCTCAACTCCCTTTTTTGTATAGCTTTATATCCTTCACCTTGTCGTCCTTCACATTCCACATTCCATCAAACATATTCCACTCCTATATTCATGAATATGGAGTGCAGAACTGATCACCATGCCTTCTTATAATCCCAATTGATTTAACTTTGCAATGAGTCAATGTGGTGCCCAATTTACCATTTGGGTGCTAAAAGGGAATCAATTCAGACATATCTCCCTTTGACCAAAATGAACATATTCTTTTATGTTGGATACACCATTCATAAAGTAATTTATTATTTATAAGGTAATAAAAAAGTAACAAATCAAGAAAACACTCCAGTTTTGTCTCATAAAAAATAATAATTAATAGGTCGACTTCAAATACAGTATATAAATAATTGGCAAGGTTCGCTTATCATCTAGAACTTATACGTAAATACATGAATCCAACTTAAACATTTAATTTAATGTATGCATTGAATACGCGGTCATAAAAATGATCATTAAACAATTTAAGCATTTCTTCTAGATCTTTTGGCGCATCGCTCCACAGCAAATTGTGTATGTTTCCACCGCATAAAAATCTAATCGGACTGGCATTTGACATTTGACATTTGTCAAGAAATACAAAATGGGTCTATATTTTGTCATCATAACCCTGTAAAATAGATATTGATTTTTATTTATGATTGAAATATTTACAATTTAATTTTGCAATAATCTTTAATCACTGAATAACCCACGCCGAGAATGCATTTTAAAATACTAGTTACTTGATTGTCAGGAAATCATGGGTGATAAAACCATATCTGTTTCAATTCTAGCCATCTCCATTATTCGTTTTAAAAACAGTTTAGTTTTTTAATGACTTTATGAGGAACATTATTATTATTACTATTATTATTTTATTTTTTTTGACATCTCATCAAAGATGAAGGAGAATATGGAAGTCTGGGCATTTATGGGACTGACGACCGTCATAGGCTGATCTAAGTGATCACTTAAGACACGTGTTACATTCACCAATTCTACCCATTATTTACAACCACACTACTCAAATTCTTGGAAGTTCTATATAAATTAACCAATTTAGAAACCTTGTTCTTGTATCACTAGAACTTCACTAGAGACATCTGTGAGATGTAAATCTATATTCTTCTTCATCTTTGATGAGATGTCAAAAAATAATATGAAAATAACTCCTGTAATTGGAGATAATCCAGATCCAGACACACTCAAAATGTTATGAGGAATAGGTTAAAACATTTTTTAAATGCTAAATTTAAAAAATGTTATAACATATTCCTGTTTTAAAAGTTTCTTTGGCCAAATGTTTGTTTTGTTGAATTATTCAAGATCAAATTTACAAATATTCGATGCAATGCACTAGGCACCATTGGGTGCTAATAATAATTGCTGGACAAATGATTAAATCAAACAACTAAGCTGAATTTGACATTTTTAAACAGTTAAATAGATTAGTTAGGTAAGTTATAACAACATTTTTATCCTTTCTTGAACTTGATGATGAGGATACTAAGTGTGAGGTAGATGAAGATCCATACTCCAGTGGACACGAATCCGTAGTACACGTCCGGCACGTGGATGTCCCACCCTCTCTGGAGGATGGAACGCAAGCTCTCGGTGGACTTGGTGAGCGGCAGGAGGTAGCTGACGTACTGCAAGATGCGGTGCATTCCTTCGATGGGCCAGATGATGCCGCACAACATCATCATGGGCAGGAAGGAACCCAGAGCGAGATATGTGGCCGTTCTCTCTGTCTCACACACGCATGATACCACAAATCCTAAGACCAAACAAGAAAACATTAAGAACTAGCTTGTTTATAGTAAAAAATGTTAACATCTTAGTGGTGCTTAAGGTAGTGCTTCAGATTGATCCAGTATTAACACACTTACATTAGGAAAAGTTTTTTTACCCGTTCAGTCTATGCATGCTTAAGGACGGGAAGGATATTTTTTCCATTTTTAATTAATGTTTTACTTAGTAAATACCAGTTTGAAAAAGTGGTATTTACTAAGTAAAACATTAATTAAAAATGGATAGATTTTACTACAAAGTGTCAATTAATGAGATATTTTTTCCTTCTATGCCGGCTTCATTTCAAAGTCAGAAAACAAGGAATTATTTTACATTTTTATATGTCTTTAAATGAATATGGTCAGCATGGTTGGCTACCGTTGTGGAGGTCCCGGGTTCAATTCCCAGGGGGGTGGTCAAATAAAAATAAGTGATGTTTTCACTCTTATATTTATTCAAAATCACCCTAGACTGGTATCTGAAGCCAAGGCTGATCACCTTTCCTTCATGTGTTAACGATCAAGATAACAATGCGCTTATATGATGCAGTGCCCTATGCACCATTGGGATGTGGGTAAGGGTTAGAAGAAGAAGAAGATATGAATATTATGTACCAATCTCTTTGTTAAGGTCAAAACTATGTGCACACAATTATCAAATCCCGTCGCCAGCGGTTCGCGTTGAATTTTTACTATGAACACTGTTCGGCTGTCCAAACTTAAAACACAGTAAGGGACATTTTTTTGTAGTGCGTTTTTTTTTGCATTTTTGGAATTAGTAGAATCTACTTAGTCCAAAAATGCAAAAAAAATGTACTACAAAAAAATGTCCCTTACTGTGTTTTGAGTTTGGACAGCCGTGTTACTGCTTTTTTTTTGGCGTTAATATTATTGTACATACCAAATGTCATTCCACAAAGTCCTGTGATTAGTGTGAGGATGATGACCAGTATCATTTGGCCACGGCAAGTGAGGTCAAACACGGCAAATCCGAATACCAACACGAGAACAGTTTGGATACACATCACCGTGAACTGCGTGAACACGTGCGAGAACAGGATCTCAGTACCTGGAAACATGGGACATTTCAATTTATTCAGTTCAATACTCAAAATCAAAGTAAATAAAACAGTAAGTTTTGTTTGCAATAGTTAAAAAAGAATATCTTTTACAATTAAGTAAAATTAACTTGAAAAATTTGTCCACCACCGTAGTGTAATGGTCAGCACGCTCGGCTACTGTACTAGAGGTCCTGGGGGGGTCAAATAAATATAAGTGATTTTTCACTCTAATATTTATTCAATACTACCCTGGACTTGATGATGATAGCAAAGGTCTGATCACCTTTCCTTCATGTATTATAGATCAAGATAACACTGCGTTTATATAATGCAGTGCCCTATGCACCATAGAGTACGGATAAAGGTTTGAAGATGAAGAAATAAAACAATGAGTTCTGTTTGCTATGGTGAAAAAGTATATCTTTTATAATTAAGTTAAATTTAATTAAAATAATAAGCAAATATTGTACTCACTTTATCTTCAGTAGATATATCAATTATCTGTTCGGAGGTGGGCAGCAATTCTATATTTTCATCTCACCTTTTTTGTTTCATGGTCTACTCATTTAGCAATAAAGACATAGGAAATATTTATTTTAGTTATTCAGTAATTTAAGTACTGCTATGTACTTTTTAACGAGTTTTAAGATGTAAAGCTTTGTTATGAAAAATAACTAACCAGTAATTCCAGAGACAAGCAATCGTTCCAAAATTCCGTCATTTCTTTCCACCAACATGGCTACTGATGTTAACGCAACAGCCAAGAAGAAGATGATTCTGAAAAAACACACAGACAGATTGCAGTAAAAAGTAAAATATAATTAAGTTGTCCGAGTTAGTGATACATAATTGAAAAGATTAAGAAAGGTTCTTGAGGGAATGACTAAAAAATTATATTTGATAAATGTGAATGGGGGAACTGGATAAAGATGGCCAAGAAAGACTTGAGACAATGAAATTAATCAGGACCTTAAATTTGGTTGTGTTTAAATTTTCATGGGGTTGTTAAAACACAAATATTTCACTTTATCAAAAAAAAAGATAAATTAGTTCTTGATTATTTATTGATTAATTATTTTATTGATTTCTTTGGAATATAAATTCAAATACAAATTAAGACTAAGATATATAAACAAAATACTTACGTTAGAACTACTCCTGGACCGGCAAAGTCAGTGAAATTGGGCACTCTATCGCCATACACTGGATCGTTGAACTGTGAAAATATATTTCAAATAAGGTCGTCTCATGAGATAAATAAAATAATAACATATTATAGTCAATATCTATGTAGATATCAAGGTCATAGGACCAGATAGCTGGGGCATGCACTAAGAGGAGAAAGGTACAAGCTATTGCACCAAAATAGAAGGTCGACGATGTGTGTGCAAAGACATCTCCTGGCTCCGGAATGTGCGAGATTAGACAGGGATTAGGACTGTCGAGGCGCTTTCGAAGCTTCCCAAGACAAGGACAATTACTCTCAAGTGACGGTCGACATCAGGAGGACCTGACAAGATGAGAAACATGGATAATATCTGAAAATCTTACTTTGACTGGAACTTGGTAGATCTTTTCAGTCAGATTGCAGACTGTGGCTAACTTTTTGCTGAAGGTGAAGAACGATTCTTGGAAGTCTCGCAAAAGTAGAAATTCAATCTGTTTATCTGAAACATTATTAAAAGATACACTTAATACACATACATACATCAGCATCATAGACATATTTGAGAGGTGAAGCATTGTGCTTCCATTCATTATGCTTCCATTTCCAAATACCTAAAACTATAGTTAATAATAAATAAATAACAGATAATACATAATACCGTAATATTGTAAATACAAACACTTTTTTTTTACCACTTAAGTTAATACTTATTTTTAACGAGTGTTTTTGGAAGCTACAGATGCTTCCATCTACGGATTTGAATATAAAGTAAAGCATTAATAAGGATAAATAGTTATAAAAATACTTAAATCCTAATAATAATCTAATAAATAATTTATTATTTGAAAATTCCTCACCTCTAAAACCAAAAACTCCACCTCCTAACTCACCCACCCCCCTAACTTACCCCCACCCTTTACTTAGAGTAAGGATTATTATTTATCCTTATTCATGCTTTCGTTTATACTCGTACCCGTAGATGGAAGCATCTGTGGCTTCCAAAACTAGTCATTAAAATTTAAAATAAATAAAATAAATATAATACTCAAGCGGAAAAAAAACATGTTTTCGTTTACAATTAAATCATGTCTTACCATGAAGTGAATGCCGAAAAACAATAAATATAATACCGTAATATAATGATATAAGTAGATCAAGCAACGAATTTTTGCCTGCGTAATGTAGTAGTTACCATTTGGCCAATATGACTGAGGTCCCGGGTTCGATTCGGATTCGATTCGATCCAGGGAGTCAAAATACATGTAAGTGATTTTTTTACTGTTATATTAATGTGATATAACCCTGGACTGGTACCAGAATTATAGTACTGATTACTATGCCGTCATTTAATTTTTGATCTCTATGCACCATTATGTTATGAGAAGATTAAAAATTAAATTTCTTAATGGGATACTGAGGTTTCAACAGTAAAATTTTATTTAGCCTTTCCGCAAGTATGGACGTTAATGAACGTCGTAGTGAATTTTCCTCAAAGGAGTATCGATGATAATGAACGTCCAAGTCCATCTGTCAGTTGGTATGATGTAACTTGTATAACAATGACATCTGTGGATATTTGTATGTAATTTTGTCATAAAATAAAACCTAGAGAGAGAGTGAGTTTTATTATTTTTACATAGTTTCTAATTTCGTAATACAAACATAGATTTTGTGATTTTTTTCCATGCTAAAAGAACTCACTCCCTAGAGAAATCGGACACCAATTATTGTACTCTCGAAAAGGTTAAAACTTGGTTTATCATTCAAATTGTACATTGAAATCTGTTAAAATAACGACAAATGAGATTTAGTTTTTTTGGTCAGTGGTGATGAAGTTAAGAGCGGAAGACTTACTGGTGACATCCATGTGCACTCCGACCACCGAGTCGCTGATGGTCTGCTCGTCTGCGTCTCTTCCGTCGGCAAGTCGGACTTCGAGAGCTTCCGTGAAGTTTTGTTGGAAGACAACCACGGCCCATATCCCGCCCTTCTGCGCTGCGGCCAGTGCCTCTTCTCGAGAACTGTATCTAATCTGTAATATATGTATTCATCAAGCTTTCATTGTTATGTGGAAAAAAAAACTTGATTTTTCAAGAGATCGTTTTTAAAGTTTAAGAATATGATGTAATAATATCATGCAATAATGAAATTTATTAAAATATATATCTAGCCACTTATTGAACTTTTTACTGTGCAACAGATCTTTTTAGGTAAAACTTGAAGGTTTTTTCTCCATTGGAAAAATATTCAGTATTTTTAAAACAATACTTTTTCTTCAAAATGCAAAAACAAAACTTTCTGTCCTGTAGCGGGTAAATATTAAATTAAAAATATGCCACTTTTGCTGTGATATAGTACATTTTTTAAGCATTCCGAAAACATGCACAAATGAAAATTGTCAATTTTTGATTTATGACGTTCTTGAAAGGAGTGGGCGATATATGTATCCATCAAGCTTTCATTTTTATGTGGAAACACCCAAGTAAGATATCTGGCTATAGTGGAGGCTGGTATATCAAAATGAATGGGTATTAATGTGGGCTTTGTGACTTGGGACATTGATAAAAGAGGGTAAGCTTTAGTTGCCAATTAACAATTAATGATTGAATAGAACTTATCTGTACTATATGTATCTATTTAACCTACCCTAGCTTGGGAATGGAATAAATAAGGAAACCTGCGATAATAATAATATTTATTTTTAAATATAAAAAAAACTACGTTTTATCCGCGATACCACCATTCAATCAATTCAATTCAGTAAGAGTTCAATTCAATTCAATTCAATTTATTTATTTTCAATTAACATATACATTACAAACTAAAAAAAAATTTGTATACATTAAGTACAAACACAAATTGAAAATATGCAAGAACTTTTGCTAAAGGTGTAGATGAATCCCGCTTCGGAAAACTTCTTCAGACACATGGAACAGATCAATATCCAATAAGATATTGTTCAACACAGCGGTAGCTCTTCCTACAGGCATAACCATCGGCAGGTCGGTCCTGTGTATAGAAATGTGAAACAGTCTATGCTGACGTTGCCTTAGGTAACTATCGGGAACATACAGACCAATGTTTCGGATAATTTCAGGATTATTGATCATACCGCGCAACAATCGATAAAAATGCATAATCAAATACACATTCCTTCTAGTCTCTAAAGTTTATGAGAGGTAAGTTTAAAATAATAAAAAAATGCTATTTTTCCTACTGCCTACACTGATTAAAAACTCTATGCACGCCACTGGGTGTCAATAAAAAAACCAGGTTTATATTAAGGGAATAACAAGATATTCTTACAAATTTCCCAGTCCGCTCCTGCAAATAGCTGAGGTATTTGCAGCTTAGCATTTTTGAGTTGCAATGTTCCAGTTTAGATACGCAAGTGTCCAGAGAAGCATTGGCGGCGAGCTCGTGGTTCACGATGCCTATGTTGAGTCCTACGGGGTCGTGACCAATGGAGAGGCAGAATAGTACGATCTGGGATATGGGCAGCCCAATTATAAACATCATCACTCTGAAAATCATAAGTTGTAAGGTCAGACGGTCATTCAATAGTTTTTGGTACAATACATATATTGTAGTCGTACAGGAGAAAGTGAGCAAGCGCATTTTTTACAAAAACGTGATCATTAACTATTTGATATCTTATTTTTGACATCTCATCAAAGATGAAGAAGAATATGGAAGTCTGGGCATTTACGGGGCTGACGACCGTCATAGGCTGGTTTAAGTGATCACTTTACACACGTGTAACATTCACCAATTCTACCCATTATTGACAACCACATCACTCAAATTCTTGGAAGTTCTATATATATATATATATATATGAACCAATTTAGAAAACTTGTTCTTGAATCACTAGAACTTCACTAGAGTCATCTATTGGTGAGATGTAAAGAAGCTTTTTACTAAGCAGAAACTCTTATATTAGTATGTGAGGTCCAAATCCTGGATTATAATTACACACATGAGAAACGCCAGAAAATACCATTTTCATTTTTATTATTAAGCTTATAATTTGACCAGATAATTTATTTACAACATTTGAGTGTGTCCAAATATTTGATATCTTACTAGCTTAATATTGCCCAGAAAAAAATCCCAAAGGATTTTAAACTTGGAAGTATAATATATTGACGTGTTAAAAATGACTAACTGCATTGATGTATATTTTCTTGGCAAGCAAAAGTAACTTAAATGACCCTTCTGAACATTTTACGTTTAGTTAGTTGGTCACTTCCTCCTGTAAGACTACAATATCTCCACATATATGTCCACCTCCGTAATGTAGTGGTCAGTACGCTCTGCTACCATACTGGAGGTTCCGGGTTTGATTCCTAGGGGGGTCGAAATAACTACGAGTGATTTTCTCTCTGATATTTATTTATTATCACCCTGGACAAGAGACGCAGATCTGATCATTTGCTTTCATGTAAGTAACAATCAAGATAACACTGTGTCAATATGATGCAGTGTTCTATGCACCATTGGATGCAAATAAGAGTCAGAAATAGTTACAATAATTGACTTAAGGTACTACTTCAAATGAATTTGTAAGACTAATAAAATAGTTTAATATAACCACGGTGAACTTCATAAAAAAATAATGTAAGAAACGTTATTAGTTAATCTCGGGTGCCCTATGCACCACTTGGAAGCAGATAGGGGCTTGTAGAGGAATTAAATCAATTCATTTTTTTCAATAATTAATATAAACATAACAAACTGACATTGAAAGCGTATACCATAGAACGGGGCTACTTGAACTTTGATGTGTTACTTGAGCCCAGTACTTAGATCTGTATTTGGTCTACAATAATGAATGTATCGTGACAATAAGTGTCATCTGTCAGGGAATCAATGAATCATGTCTATACGTTCATTATTGTAGACCAAATACAGATCTAAGTACTGGGCTCATGTAACACATCAAAGTTCAAGTCGCCCCGTTCTTCGGTATATTAATTACATAAAATCTAAAGTAAGTAAAAAGACTCTTGTTAAAGTTGTAAAAGAAACACGCTTGGGAATACTCCTTCAGACACATGTAACAGATCAATATCCATCGTAATATTGTTCAGCATAGCGGTAGCTCTTCCTACAGGCATAACCATCAGCAGATTGGTCTTGTATATAGGAGTGTAAAAAAATCTATGCTGACACAGCCTTAGGTAACTATCGGGAATATACAGACCAATGCCTCGTATTATTGATCATACTGTCAATCGATAAAAATGTGTATAGTATAAAAATAAGTCATAGTTACCCCCAGTTCCTTATGAGTCCTAGTACATTTTTCCAAATCAGAGCTTTCATATGATTGAATTTCATGGGTTTCAGTCGATCCATACAACCTTGGGCAGGTTCCTCTTCCGGTGGTAGGGAGTGTTCGGGAACCCTGTTGATGAGAAACACGCATTATTCATTGGAAATAGAAGCACGGGTGGACCGAGTAAAACTTGGCACTGTCAAATATTTCAAATAATTTAAAGTGTTGTCAGGAGTCGGAATAATCGGCGGGTATGTATGAGGAGATGATACAATATGGAATAGGCGAAAAATATTTGCAGAGACAGAGCGTTGTTATATTATATTTTCTCTGCCTACCCCTACAGTGAAGTGGCATGATGGTTAGTTAGTAAGATAGTTAGCACCAAACAAAAATCAAACTATTTAAGTACCAACATTATTATCCAATCAAAATGCAGTAACAAAAACGCGCTAAGAGTGTCAGAAATGAAGACTCTAAGGAACATATCTGACAAGAATATATAGATAGAATAAGGAACACCAGGATAAGAGAAATATGCGAGATAGAAGATGTCGTTAGGTAGGGAAGGCAACGATGGAGACAATGGTATGCGCATGTGAGGAGAATGGAACCATCCAGACTCCCCCACATTGCGCTGCACGGCCAACTCCAAGGTAGAGGCAAAAAGATAAATTGACAGCTGGGAATCGACATCGCAGGAGGCTAATCCTTCTTAAAAACAGAAGACTACACCAAGAAGAAGAAGAAGAAGAAGGAATAAAGTATAGATGAGATGTTGCATCTGTCGTTATAATTGAAGCGCAAACAAAATGTTAGTTTTGTTAGTGTGTGTATATAACAACTCACTGAGATTTTTGTGTGCCGGATTTGAGACCTGCTCGTCTCACCCTGAGGACAGTTAATGTTATATCTTTAATATCATCGATAATTCGATAGTCACTTTATAATCATGGGTATACAAAGACATCAAAATGTAACAATCATTGTTAATTTTTTACAAAGATACTGACAGCCGACAGAAAATCAACAAAAACATTTCTTTCCGTATGCACATACAGCATTGTATTGTATTTTTTTATTTTTTTTTTCTCTTTCACTTTTTTGCACCCTGCTTATAAATGCAAGGTCATGCTACGGGTAAGGGATTCTTGCACTTTTGCTATAGTGCTTTCCTGTGTGCATTATGTGGGAGAAAAAAAAAGAGGGTAGAGCAGCGTTCAGCCGCTTCACTCCACTACATTTAGCTCTGTAAGTATTGGTCATAGTTGTTCTACAATTCCCGGCTCCGACGTTTATCCTCCTTCCTTCTGCATTGTATTGTAGTAACGCAGTGATATCGTGATTATTAATTACATGAATGTGTCCAAATACTTATTCACGGATCAGTTACATTATCCTAGGATTATCTCCAATTATAGGAGTTATTTTTTTACATCTGAACATATATGAAGAAGAATATGGAATTCTGGGACTTTAAGGGGCTTACACCGCTATAGGCTAGTTTGAGTGATAACTTTACACACTTGTAACATTGACCAATTCTACCCATGATTGACAACCACACTACTCAAATTCTTGGAACTTCAAAATCGAAACATAGTAGTTGAATTTATTAGAATTTCACTGGAGACATCTATGGTGAGAGGAAATAAGCATTTTGTAGAGCAGAAACTCTCTCATTTTGTAAAGTGATCACTTAAACCAGCCTATGATGGTCGTAAGCCTCGTAAATGCCCAAATTTCCATATTCTTCTTCATCTATGATGACATGTCAAAATAAAAAGAACTCTTATATTAAAAAAAAATCAGATTTGTGAACAAGTGCTTGGACACATTAAAAATGTTGTTATCACATATGTTTTTTTTTAAACTTCCTTAAAAATCGTATTCCTTGCCAACCGGGTCAAGATTCCACTACGAAGGCAGATAAAAAAACATAATATTGTAACAGAAAAAAATGTATTTCTTACGCGTCAGGCGTGACCACCACAATTCCTCGGTTGCAAGTCGACACATTGTCCCCAAACTCTCCCGATATCTCTCCAATCTCTGCTTCCTCAATGCCCGCTCCAGGATCCTATAATTTAAAACATCAATCATAAACAATTGCTCATTGAACATAACCTTACCTAAAAAAATCTAACTCAGCTCAACCATAGATGGTGCCGAGAATTCGCATGTAAAAGAAGGTGTCAATCGAGGTATGAATTCAACTTTCAAGACAAAACCATCATGTCGGATCATGGAAGGGCAGCAAACGAGGATAAAAGTGAAGTCGCGTTTGAACTGTGCTAGTCTGGACGTTGGAAGTTGGCCATCCACAATGACGAGGAGCTCAACGAGGTGCTCTCCAGCATGACCATCGCTCAGGGAGGCGTCCTGCCCAACATCTTGGCCATTCTCCAGCCCATGAGGATTGAGTGAAGGGCGTTTCAATTTGTCGGCTCATCTTTTCCCTCCTCCAGACTTAGCCCACTCAACGTCCCGAGACGATTGACGATGTTTTATTATTTTTATTTTTTTGTATCATTATCATCATCATCCTATTACTATCCAAGTCTTTATAAACGCCATTGAGGTAGTATTTTACAAAAATGGCGCAAAAAAATTATCAAAATTATTATAATAATTCCAAAATTTTAACAGTGTGGTTGTCAATCTTGGGTAGAATTGTAAATGTCATATGTGTATAAAGTAATCACTAAAACCAGCCTTTAACCGGCCGTAAGTCCTGTATATACCCACACTACATAACATAATTATAATAAAAATACTCAAAACTTTCATAAATTGATATCACTGAGTTTGATAAATACAATGGTTACCAAAATATTATGGCAAACCTACTCGATTCATTCTTCAATATTTTTTTACTTGCTCCGTCAAAAAGAATTGAATATTTTTTTTTGTAAAATATGAATCAATCTGTAAAGTCAATATTTTTCTTTCCCAGCAAAGCTCCTCTCCTTTTAACATTGAACGCAAGGCATGCAGTTGAGATTCAATCTATCCGTTCATTCGATATAGATTGATTTCAGTTTTACCTGGATTTCAGAGAGCTGGATATTGTCGGTGACTTCCTGCAGGATGCTGGAGCGCCTCCTCTTGCCCTGGTTCTGCATGACGGACAGCTTGAGGAACACTTGCTCCAGACTCTCGGCGTTGTACTTCGCCATCAGGCTTGTGGGAGATTGTTCGGCCAAGAAGCGACCTCCTCTCATGAGCCCGATCTATAAAGTATAATAAATGTGATAGATTGAGCGATTGAATGAGTAAGAGTAGGTGGAATAAACTAACTATCCCGCAAGGATAGTGAGAGATAATAGAGTCCCACACCACTCTGTCTTTGTAAACTTTCCTTGACTCTTCTTCGTGTATGTCTGCTTCGTGTATACAGGATGGGTCGGCAACCTTTTGTTGTAAAAGGGCCAAATATTTTACGTGGGATTAGTGCGGGCGTCATTTAGACCACATGATATTACAGTATACCTGCAATATAGTAGTTTAATTTTTTTTTTTACGACATTTAATATAGAATTAATGAGATTTATGCGGTTGCATTTGATTTGCAAGTATTTTTATATAAGCTTGTATTTTTGAAGTAGATAAGAGTAGTATTGGGTCTAAATGTGGATTCGATAACTGCAAACAGTGTTTGTTTTTTTGATAATCCAGAATTGTAAAAGTTTGCACACAAATATGTATATGTACTAATTAATATTAAATTTATAATACCAAACATAGTAATTACTCGCTGAGCATTTTTTTTTTCAGAAGGCAAACTCCCATAGAAATCCACCAAGTAAGTTTTTTACCCACCGCACTTAGACGCCTCGGGCCAAGGGTTGCCCACCCATGCTCTACAAGATGCAGGAATTCAGAACTCACCATGTGTGCTTGTCTGGTTTCATCTATGTAATGGGTCGTGATGATGACTGTCTGCTTTCCTTCCCTCGTAATTTCAACCAGGTGATCCCATATACTGCAATAATAACAACAGATGCACTTAAAACTATATTAATTTAGGATTCTATCAGCAAAACACATACGGATTTCTACCATAGATGATTAAATTCAATAAAAAAATAAGCTCTGTAAATGCCCAGACTTCCATACTTATGCACACTTCCAAGTTCAGATATCAATAAAAAAATTGAAATTATTAATAAACGGTGTTTTTTTTGTTGTTTTGTTGATATACAAATTCAAATTTCCCGCAGTAAATTGATGGTGGTACCCACCGTGTGGCACTTTGCGCCATCTTGTTGTAACCATACGTCTTGAACCTACGACGCGCATAATGGTCATTCAGTCTATTCATAGTGAAATGGCAAAACGCATTGACTACAAATCAACTGTCAACTCTCATATTGATGAAGAAGTCTATTGAGATGGAAGTCTAGGCATATACAGGCCTTATGACTTGTCACTGGTTGGTTTAAGTGATAGCTTTATGTACTGTGTACCATTTACCATTCATACCATCAAGGGATGCCAATCATAAGTATAAAGATGAATGTTACATAGTTTAATAAAAAATATATTTAAAAAAATCACCTCTGTCGAAGAACTGGATCAACACCTACAGTTGGTTCATCTAAGATCAATAGTTCCGAATCATTTAAAAGGGCAGCTGATAACGAAACTCTCCTTTGCTGTCCTCCTGATAGGTTTTTCACCGTTCTGAAAAAAATAATTAATAATGAAAAATACGGTATACATATATTCCCTTCTCTGTCTTATTCCTAATTACTGAGGATCTGAATCTGTTACTAAAAAATTAGCCGGATTTAAAGGAAATTAAGTTCCGGTATATTAATTATTAGGCTTTAATAAACCTCAGGTTGGGTTTTATATTGAAGGCGCAGAGAAGAATCTATTACCTGCTGGCAGAGGGAAGTTGTAGCAACTTAATTAAGAAATCCAGCTTCTCGTCCACTTCCTTTATGGTCATCCCGGCTATCCACCCAAAGTAGATCATGGTTTCCCTTATGCTGAACTCTCCAAATAGCGCATTATCCTGCAAAGCAATGGCAATTTTTTTAATTAAAGATGAAGCGGGTATTCGGTTACAAGCC
>NW_028281306.1:200000-201982 GCF_059751285.1 Brachycentrus maculatus | reverse complement strand
GACCTCCAGAACGGTAGGCGAGCATGCTGACCATTACACTACGGAGGCGGAGGTTCTTTTTACATACATTTTTTTATTGTTTTTAACCATTTTAACCTAATATACACACAAAAAAGACATTTAAATGCACCATTTACTCTGTCCCCAGCATACACTCTCCTATCTACATCTCCATCAATCTTTCCATCTCTAGAAAACATACTTCAGAGGAATAAACATACTTGCAAATCCTTACAGGATCTCCGTTGATTTGGGAAAATTTATGAATTTGCTTTCCCGTCCGAACACTCCATAGAACAGTGCTGCCATCTATACTCGAAGACGCTAACATCGTACCCTTAAATATGTAAAAAAATACATTAAGGCTGTACTCTGAAATATACAATTCAGTACGCGACAATACGAACAATTTTTATTATATTATTTTTTGATATCTCATCAAAGATGAAGAAGAATATGGAAGTCTGGGCATTTACGGGGCTCACGACCGTCATAGGCTGGTTTAAGTGATCACTTTACACACGGTGAGATGATGATACAAATAGATGTCTCTAGTGAAGTTCTAGTGATTCATGAACAAGGTTTCTAAATTGGTTCATATATATATAGAACTTCCAAGAATAAAATAACTAGGTACCTACCTATACATTTTATTGAGTACTTACATTTAGTACCTACATAAAACAGATCTACCACCAGATGTCATCGGCTGGTTTAAGTGATCACTTTACACACGTGTAACATTCACGAATTCTACCCATTATTGACAATAATAGATGTCTAGATTCTCACCGATAGATGTCTCTAGTGAAGTTCTAGTGATTCAAGAACAAGGTTTCTAAATTGATTCATGTATATATATATATATATAGAACTTCTAAGATTTTGAGTAGTGTGGTTGTCAATAATGGGTAGAATTGGTGAATGTTATACGTGTGTAAAGTGATCACTTAAACCAGCCTATGACGGTCGTAAGCCCCGTAAATGCCCAGACTTCCATATTCTTCTTCATATTTGATGAGATGTCAAAAATTAATATGAAAATAACTCCTGTAATTGGAGATAATCCAGATTTTGTGAACAAGTATTTGGGCACACTCAAAATGTTGCAATTTTTATTATTTTAGAATGTATATTGTGATTTAACTTTTTGAGTATATGGTATATATTTTTCTTTGAATATGTTTTTTTTTTATGGGAATTGCTTTAATTATTTATCTAGCTTTTTATGTACAAGGTTTATAGATCATTCAGTGGATTATTGTTTCTTCTAACTAAATAAATATGTTTTTATTTAAATCTGTGTTGGGAACAGGAGGATAATCTAGTGTGGACCAATCGCATTTGTCAGCATTTGCTCATTGCTGGGAGGAAACCACGTTGCACTCCTCAGGAGAAGGCGGACTGCTGACTGTCCTCAGCAGGCCTTCCGTTCCACTAGAAGAGGGTTCGGCATTCTGTGCCCTAGCTTGGCTTATGGTACCAATGTCCTTTGGCTAGTTTTATCATGTATGATTTTAGATTTTTTTTATTTCTTTTACTACTTTACTTATGACCCTTATCCGCACCCAATGGTGCATAGGGCACTGCATCGAATTGACGCAGTGTTATCTTGATCATTACTTACATGAAGGCAAGGTGATCACTCTTGCGCTTCAGGAACCAGTCCAGGGTAATATTAAATAAATATTACAGTGTAAAATCACTAATATTTATTTTCACACCCCTCTGGGAATCGAACCAGGGACCTCCAGCACGGTAGCTAAACACGCTGACCATTACACCACGGGGGCGGACAAATTACAAGTTGACAAGTTATTTCTTTACTTAGCTTCTATTACACTAATATGAACTATTATTTATACTTAATTTACATCATATATCGCTCACTCCTTTCAAGAACGTCATAAATCAAAACACTCGATTTTTCAGGAGAACGTTTTTAAAATTTAAAAATAAAATACAATATATTAAAAATAAAT
>NW_028281306.1:0-7500 GCF_059751285.1 Brachycentrus maculatus | reverse complement strand
GTACCCCTGAGTGGAAGCGGTATGGTGATTATTTGGTTTGTAAGATAAAATGCAGATGAATGCAAATATAGACACGGGTATGCTGATCGCCCTTCAGTGAGCAGCCTCCCTAGCGGAGTTGAAAGTAAAAAAGGCAGCGTAGTCGGTCTATTGAGCCAATAACGACACAGCTTTTCATTCATCACTTGACTTTTCAGCTATGGCATTAGTGCCGCGAGAGAGTAATTGCATTTTTATGACAGGGCCGAATTCCGAAGCGCGAAGCATAAAAATGAATTATTTTTGACATCTCGTCAAAGATGGAGAAAAATAATGAAGTCTGGGCATTTACGGGTCTGACGACAGTCATAAGCTGGTTTAAGTGATCACTTTACACACGTGTCACATTCACCAAATCTACCCTTGATTGACAACCACACTACTCGAAATTATGGAACTCCTACATATGTGAATGTTGCAGATGTGTGGAGTGATCCCTTAACCAGCCTACGACAGGTCACAAGCCCTGTAAATACCTAGACTTCCATATTCTTCTTCATCTATTTTGAGATATCCAAAAAATGTAATTCGAAATGTCGGAATTCTTAATATGATATTATTTTTAATTAAAAAAAAGTTTAATTATAATTAATTAAAAATGTTCCCGATGCGCTCCTGAGGTCGCGCAAAGCGCCGCACTGGGTGGCTTCCCCCGACCGGCTCTGGTATTTTTAATATTGCATAATATCCGGCGAACTCAAATGAAAAACGTCCTTGATAACATATAAAATAAGGGCCGGAATGACAGGACCGAGTGAGGATTCGAGTTTATAAGGGGATCTCGCAAAAGGAACGTTTTAATAAATCGCGAATGCGGCGACGTAAAATGCGGGAATTTACAAAAAAAACATCATATTTAGATGTGTTTTTTACAATGGACTGAGGGGAAGACTTTTGAGTACCGTTGTACAAAAAGGGCGTATTCATGAATAAATTTACAAAAAAATATCAAATATACGAAGAGAAATGGTCTTAAAATTATTTTTATCATTTTATAAATATAATTTATTTATTCAAACATATAACATACATAAGTCACATATCGCTCACTCCTTTCAGCAACGTCATTCTTGACAACTTCAAAAACTTGATTCTTTTTTAAAGTTAAAAAATATAATAAAATGTATTAAAAATAAATATTAAGCCACTTATTGAACTTTTTTACTGTGCAACAGATCTTTTAAGGTAAAACCTGAAGGTTTTTTCTCCATTTGAAAAATATTTAGTAAATTTTAAAAAATAATTAAACAATACCTTTTCTTCAAAATGCAAAACCAACACGTTCTGCCTTGTAGCGGGTAAATAGTACGTAAAAAATATACTTATTTCATTATATTTTTCAACTTTCTACTGAAAAATCCAGTTTTTTGATATAAACAATACCCTTTCTTCAAAATGCAAAAACAACACTTTCTTCCCTGTAGCGGGTAAATATTAAGTTAAAAATATGCCGCTTTGTTGGGATATAGTACATTTTCTGGGCAATCCGAAAACATGCACAACTGAAAATTGACGATTCTTGATATATGACATGGGCTAGTTTAATTGATCGCTAACCACACATCAGATCGATACTTTCAACAACTAGTGAAATGTTTTGAAGGTTATATTCGCAAAATTATGGACTATTGATTGCTGATACCTAATTGGGGTAAAGTTAGATTAGATTAGGGTGGAAATATAAGGGTTTAAAATGAAAATAATCAAGATCTAAGTGCCCTGTGCACCGCATATGTATCAAGTAGCTATCAGGAAAGCAGAAATGGCGTAGAGAGAGAATCGAGTGTGGAATCGTATTTCGTAGGCGAAGGCACTTCATTCCCAATACGTTTAACCTTTCACATTTACGTTTTATTGGTCCCTTTTATCAAACCGAGTTTAAAAATGTACAGAGCTTACATCGCTCACTCCTTTCAACAACGTCATATATAAAAAAATCGACAATTTTCAGTTGTGCATGATTCGGAATGCCCAGAAAATGTTCTATATCCCAGCAAAAGCGGCACATTTTTAACTTCATATTTACCCGCTACAGGGCAGAAAGTGTTGTTTTTGCATTTTGAAGAAAAGGTATTGTTTATATAAAATAAACTTGATTTTTCAGGAGATCGTTTTTAAAGTTGAAAAATATAATTAAATGTATTAAAAATAAATATCAAGACACTTATTAAACTTATTACTGTGCAACAGATCTTTTTAGGTAAAACCTGAATAATTTTTCTCCGTTTGAAAAATATTTAGCATATTAAAAAAATAATTAAACAATGCATTTTCTTCAAAATGCAAAAACATCACTTTCTGCCCTATAGCTGGTAAATATATTTAGTTAGAAAATATATGGCGCTTTTCCACAACTGAAAATTGACGATTTTTGATATATGATGTTGTTGAAAAGAGTGAGCGATATATGTTGTAAATTAAGTGTAAAAATAGTTTGTATTAAATGTAATATAAGCTAACTAAACAAATAAATAAAAAAAATAGTAAATAAACGTCCAAGACTCGAATCGACAAACTGTGCCTTTTCGCTATGCCGACACCATAGCAGTTTAGTTCCAGGCGGGGGGTAACGGCTGGGGGGAGGGAGGGGGGGTGGAGTGACGTCACGGCCGACCTTGCCCGCCTGGTGGGGGGGATGGGGGGCAGGAGCACGTGCTCGGATCTATATTGGGACGCGAGATGGAGATCAGATGGCCATCCCTTCGTAATGAGGGAATCACTAATGCACCCTCCTATTGTGATGGGCTGTAATATAGCCTGAGAGGAGGGTGCTGAAATAGGCGGTGAATGAATGTCACTTTTTGGCGGTTTGTGCTGAAAGTTTGTCTAGAAAAGATGGTTGTGCTGAAAGGGTGATTGATAGTTCATATTTATTTTTAGGTGAAAAGTGTTGGTTCATAAATGTTTGTGCTGAAAGTATGTATAGAAAGGATGGTTGTGCTGAAAGGGTGATTGATAGTTCGTATTCATTTTTAGTTAAAAAGTATTGGTTCATAAATGTTTGTGCTGAAAGTATGTATAGAAAGGATGGTTGTGCTGAAAGAGTGATAGTACATATTAATTTTTGGCGGAAAGTTTTGTTTTGTTTTTTCATAAATGTTTGTGCTGAAAGTATGTCGGGGGCTGTTTGGGCTGTAAGGGTGTTCACATAATTTTTTGACGGAAATATTCATAATTATTTGTGCTGAAAGTACATGTCGTACCTACATGTTTGTCCGGAAATTGTGATAGTTAACATATATTTTTTTAAACTTTATAAAATAAAAACAACTTTGTTAAAACCACTTTTTATTGGTACACTTTTTCCAACCGGTTTCAACAAGAACATTGTCATCATCAGGGTTTATGTACTAATTCTAAATAATTGTGGTAATAAAGTTTTTGGTATCGTAAGGTAAGGGTAATTATCTATAACCTAACTTTGAGTATTTCAATGTTTTAGAATTAGTACATAAACCCTGAGGATGACAAGGTTCTTGTTGAAACCGGTTGGAAAAAGTGTGCCAAAAAAGTGGATAAAACAAAGTTGTTTTATTTTATAAAATTTATAAAATGTGTCACAAAGTATCTGAGAAAAACATTCAAGAAAAAAAACATAATTATTTGTGCTGAAAGTATGTAGTATTTGATTGTGCTGAAATTGTGATAGTTTTTTTTTACTGAAAGTGTGTTTACTGACAGTTTATGTTGAATTTTACTGGATAAGTGAAAGTTCATGAATGTTCGTGTCGAAAGTATGAAAGTTTATGTTGATTTTTACTGGATAAGTGTAAGTTCATGAATGTTCGTGTCGAAAGTATGAAAGTTCATGTTGATTTTTACCGGGAAAATGTTATTTCATAAAAGTTTGTGCTAAAACTATGTGGGAAATAAAATACATAGCGCTCACTCCTTTCAACAACGTCATTTATGAAAAAACTTGATTATTCAGGAGATCGTTTTTAAAGTTTAAAAATAAAATGAAATGTTTTAAAAATACATATCAAGCCACTTATTAAACTTTTTATTGTGCAACAGATCTTTTTAGGTAAAACCTGAATATTTTTTCTCCATTTGAAAAATATTAAGTATATTTAAAAAAAATAATTAAAGAACACATTTTCTTCAAAATGCAAAAACGACACTTTTTGCCCTGTAGCGGGTAAATATTAAGTTAAAAATATGCCGCTTTTGCTGGGATATAGTACATTTTCTGGGCATTACGAAAACACGCACAACTGAAAATTGACGATTTTTGATGTATGACGTTGTTGAAAGGAGTGAGCGATAGTTAAAGCAACTACGAAATTAACGACACTTTGAAATTGGAGTATTCATCGACAGAACAAAAGGGTGAAAAACCATTTTCTATAATAATCTACATACGGCTAATTTGCCTTTAATACAAAACACAGTAACGAAATTTAATTGAAAAAATATTTAAATTTTTGGATTGAGGTTTAAGCATATTAAAACTCAACTAACTAACCATCACGCCGCTTCCCCGCAGGGGTAGGCAGAGAGAATAGAACGCCACTCCAATATGTCTTTTCGAACAATGTTCGCCTCTTACACATTCCTGCATCTGCTCATATATTATATTTCTTCTTCTTCTTCTAACCCTTATCCGCATCCCAATGGTGCATAGGACGCTGCATCGTATGGAAGCAGTGTTATCTTGATCGTTAAATATACGAAGGAAAGGTGATTAGCCTTCCGCTTCAGGTACCAGTCCAGGGTCATATTAAATACATATTAGACTGAAAAATCACTTATATTTATTTTGACCCTCTTGGGAATCGAACCCGGGACCTCCAGTATGGTAGCCCATCGTGCTGACCACTACACTACGGAGGCGGACAATATATACCCGCCGATTATTCCTACTGCTGACCAAGCCACTTATAGAAATATTAGATCATGCCGAGTTCTCCTCGGTCTTTCACTGCTTCTATCACCTATATCGTCAATTTTCGGTTGTGCATGTTTTCGGAATGCCCAGAAAATGTACTACATCCCAGGAAAAGAGGCATATTTTTAACATAATATTTACCCGCCACAGGGCAGAAAGTGTTGTTTTTGCATTTTGAAGAAAAAGTATTGTTTAATTATTTTTTTTAATATACTTAATATTTTTCAAATGGAGAAAAAACATTCAGGTTTTACCTAAAAAGATCTGTTGCACAGTAAAAAGTTCAATAAGTGGCTTGATATTTATTTTTAAAACATTGTATTATATTTTTAAACTTTAAAAACGTTCTCCTGAAAAATCAAGTGTTTTGATGTATGACGTTCTTGAAAGGAGTGAGCGATATATCGGGATTATCTCGGTACGGTACTCTCCGAGCGATGACGTGTGCGTTACGTCACGCGATGCCGGATGACGTCATAATGCGGGGGGAAAGAGACGGCTATATTTCGCGAGATTAAGTAGTGAATTAGGGGTGGGTTTGGTAGGAAAACGTAATTCTATTATCGTGCTATGGGGGGAAAAGAATAGTTGATGAATGGGTGGAAAATACAGATGAAAAGTTGTTTGTTTTTTAGTTTAATCCGAATGCCGAAGATTTACCCTCTGTTCGGAATAGTGGAGCGTTCGGATTAGAGTACAGAGAATCTGTACGGTATTTTTTATCACATAAAACAACATATGTATTGTGAAATTTTAAAAGTATTTATTTTATATAAGTATGTATATATATAAGTATGTATATATATATATATATATATATATATATATATATATATATATATATATATATATATATATATATATATATATATATATATTTATATATATATATATATATATACATATAAATATATATATATATATATATATATAAATATATATATATATATATATATATATATATATATATATATATATATATATATATATATATATATGTATATATATGTATATATATATATATATATATATATATATATATATATATATATATATATATGTATATATATTTATAAATATATATATATGTAAAACTCTAAAATATATTAGTTTTTGACATCTCTTCAAAGATGAAGAAGAATATGGAAGTCTGGGCATTTACGGGGCTGACGACTGGTATATACATAATATGAGATATCAGTATAATATAAGAGTTTCTTCTCAATAAAAAGCTTCTTTTCATCTCACCCATAGATGTCTCTAGTGAAGTTCTAGTGATTCAAGAACAATGTTTCTAAATTGGGTCATATATATCGAACCTCCAATAAATTTGAGTAGTGTCGTTGTCAATAATGGGTAGAATTGGTGAATGTTACACGTGTGTAAAGTGATCACTTAAACTAGCCTATGACGTTCGTCAGCCCCGTAAATGCCCAGACTTCCATATTCTACTTCTTATTTGAAAAAAAACTGAGTAATTTAATACATTTTAGCAGCATCTCCATATGCATACTTCCGGTCAACTTTACAGGCCGGAAGCAGACCGGATACGAGCATCGAGTTCCGACTTGCGCCGCGTAACCCGGAAACTATTGACAAATTTGGCAGCCTTCCAACAAAATGAATTTTAATACTGTATAATCAAATCCTTCATGTAGGATACCACCTAGTGCATAAAATTTCACTTTTTTTTACTGTTTTCCATATTGCATCACAGTCTTCAATCCTAAGCTCCCTCACTTACATCACAAAACTGACTTACTAAGTAACAACATTTTGAGTGTGTCCAAATACTTGTTCACAAAATCTGGATTATCTCCAATTACAGGAGTTATTTTCATATTATTTTTTGACATCTCATCAAAGATGAAGAAGAATATGGAAGTCTGGGCATTTACGGGGCTGACGACCGTCATAGGCTGGTTTAAGTGATCACTTTACACCACAAAAAAATAAAATAATAATAATATGAAAATAACTCCTGTAATTGGAGATAATCATGATTTTGTGAACAAGTATTTGGACACGCTCAAAATGTTGTAAATTATGTAATGCTTATCTCAGGCTTTTATTTATAAAATAAATTACGTATTATGTGGAAGATGCAAATAATTTTTGCAAAGACAGAGTGGTGTGGCGTTCTATTCTCTCTGCCTACCACTGCAAGTGGCTTGATGGTTAGTTAATTAGTTAGTTACTTACTTACTTAAAATGCCAAGTGACAACAGGTGTCAAGAAGCACGATATCCGCCATGAGCCACATTTAGTATTGCGTGTGTAGCTGTTACGTTTACCTACCATTTCAAGTCAAAAAAGCTATTTTTCAACCAAAAAAAACATGTTTTTATCTATCACAATTCGAATGCGGCGTTTTGACAAAAATTCATAGCTATCTGCCTATTACTATTGGACATTTAAGATTTTGAACAAACATATTTACTCATGTAGATTGTCAGTAAGTTCGGGTAGTTTTTTGTTTAAAAAAATAAACCCTTATTTTTTAAATATATTTTATCTTACCCCATCTGGACTTTGTCCCCTCAAAGTGCAAAATTCATCCAACACTTGTT